>NW_011628065.1:210504-245876 GCF_000512975.1 Sesamum indicum | reverse complement strand
TTCCCTTGAAATAAAAATGTACATTATTTTTATGATTAATTATATTTTGTCATCTGAACTATGATTGTTTTTTATACTTTGGCATCTAAAATTTTTTTTGTGTCAACATGTCATCTCAACTTCCAAATCCTCAAATCCAAAGTCAAGACTATAGCCATAATTTGGGATTATAGGTGTAAGTTCTTACATTAACGTTATAGAAATTCAAACCAAGTAAAAGGCGAATCTACAAGAAGATTTTACCTTTGAGTTTGTTGAATACATTCTTGAAGAGAATAATCAGAGGATTAGAAAGAGATCATATCTAGTTTTACTTATCAAATATATATTTCTATTTGTAATAATTTATTAGTATTTTGATTTTCAAACACAACAAAATCAACATCCGGTATCATCTTGAGTTTGAAGTTCTCGCAATATAATTACAGAGCTATTAGACCTTGACTAAAATGGCATTTGCGTTAATATAAATTTCTTATAAAATAAATTATAATTATGGAGAGTATATTACAATCAGTTGTGAGACAACATTTGCGAACACAAAATTTTGCATTACACCCCCAACCTACCATAGGGGTCTAAGAGTAATTAATCATCTTTAACTGTTTATTACTTATTTTTGTTTTTACTTCTATGAAAATAGTTCTTGGGGTTAATTTATAATTTTTTTATTAAATTTATATGAATTCCAAATTTATTTTGTATATATATATATATATATATTTTCAAAGAAAAATGAAATTATCATTTCATGAAAATGAGAATCAGCATACCTGAAGTCTCGAATATCAAGCGTAAGATCAGTTGAGCACTACCCACAAAGACAACAACATCACAGACCACAAAGAACCCATTACAAAAAGGGCAACTGAGCATTGACATAATTCTATAACAATCAAAGACACACTTCCATTGGCAAGTAAATATGTTTCTTGGAACACAAATAATTAGAACTTTTATTTATTGGTAGATAGATCCATAAGAACAAATATATACATCTAAATCAAATAGATAATAGTTTAAGAACAAAATATTTATGACATCCAACTTTGATATCGTATAAATATTTTATAAGTATACGAATATTCTTTGAAAATAAATAAATTTCTCCCTAAATATTTATATCGTGAATGATGGATTATATAATGCAGTATGGCCGAGAGAAGATCATAATGATTATAACTTTATCTTGAGATATATAACTAGTTGCATGATGAAAGCAAACGGTTGGCTACTCTTATTATCAACTACAATAAGATCAAAAACAAAACAAATCTAATATACCAGTATTTCCACACTCTTTATAACCATATATATGTCGTTGTGTCTACTTGACAAAGAGAAACGCATAGTTAAATTAACTTAGGTACTTTTTGTATCTACATAACTAAGAGACTCCCATAGTTATATTAACTAATGTATATTTTATATCTACTTAATTAAGATACACGTAGTTAAGAGACATGTTAAGTTTTATTAACTAATATATCTTCTGTATTTACTTAAGTAAGGAACACTTAGTTGTATTAAAAAACATATCTTTTATTTCTATTGGACCATGTGTAATTGTATTAAATAAGGTAGTTGTTGCATCTACTTAACTAAGAAATTTGTACGGTATATTAACTAATGTACTTTTTTATATCTACTTAACTAAGAGACACATTTATACTAATTAGCGTACCTTTTCAGTTTTGGTGGTTGTCATGCATCCTCTAATCTCAATAGTCCATGTCCCCTCCAGTCTCTCTTTCATTGACATAGATACTTATTTTCTATCTCAAGATAGACTTCTTCCATAACTGGGAGTATCACGGTTTCCCAAGTTGGATTTCTTTGGCTTCCATCTTTCTTCTATTCAAACTTCTATATGGTAATATAACATAGTATGTTGTCTTACCAGTTCCAATCTTTGATACAAGAAAAAAAGAATATACATAAGAGGGTCATCCTAATTTTTCATACATCTCAAGTTTGATTGTCTTGTGTAGTTCCTTTTTTTTGTAGCAAAAATTTTAGAAGATGAAATCTTTTGCTTTTCCACTTTCAAATTAATTGTTCAATATAAGTGAAAGGTCCTATTTTCTTATTATAATTGCTTCTTTCAAGATTTACTTATAATGGATATAAACGAAGTGTGACTTCATAAAAAAGAACTAAAACAACCTCTAACATCTCTAAAATATATTCCGATAGTTTCTTGTATCTTAAAAGTCAAAGTAAAATTACTTTGGATTCCACAATCCTAGACACAATTTTGCTTCCTCCTGCAAGATTGAATTTTAATTATTAGGTGATAAGTGGACCAATAAATACCTAATAAAAGGGTGAGAATTATTGATTTGTAATCCATGTGACTAGAATTTTTTCTTTATGGGTATTATACGAGAGGTTATATACAACGGGAAAAATATTCGCTTAGTTCACTAACTTTGCATGTTGTTACTTTTGCTCCATTAAGTTTTCACAATTTAAATTTAGTCCACTAACTTTCAAAATTGCTTAAATTAAGTCCACAAATGGAATTTTGGATAATTTTACGCGTGCACAACTTTAAAAGAACATTTTTAGTCCATTTGTACTCGATTTACATCTTATCACCCATGCTCGCCAATAATGGTATCGGAGCCTAGATTTATTGAAAAAATATTTATGTATATTGCATTAAGATATTTTTACCCACTAATAGAGGAGACTGTTTAAGAGAATGGAACCTAACAAAAGTTCGACTTACAATGACAATAGGAAATATTTACAGATTTTGGAAATACAAAGAAGGGAATTTCTTATGAAAATTCTTAGAAAATATGACAGCAATCATATAGGATGGAAACGAGTCTTCTCATGCCAGAAGAACAAGAATGGATAAGGAATTTTCAAATCCTCCAGATACTATAAGGGAATGCAGTAAAGTGCTTACACTGTAGTGAAGTTCATGGTAGAATACTATGTTAAAGGTTTTATCTTTTAGGACTTTATCATTTTTTTTTGGCTTGTAAGGATAATGGTTCAATTCATTTTGTATATTCATGGCTAGATTTTGTATGAAGTTTTGGTTGATTTTTGTAATAGTTGTTCTAAAGTGAAAACGAGTCCTAAGATTTGCATTCGTACGTGAAGTGCGTAGTATTTCAACTTATCTACAAAATTAATTTATTGTGCTTGTTTAAGGTAATTTTTTTCAGGCCAAGCAAGCTAACAGATAATAGAATGAAGGACCAAATAAAAGATTTTTTTCATGCTGCAGCACAATGTAAACACCACTTATAGAGGGTTGTCATTTTTTGCACCAACTTTTACCTTCAAAAAGGCCAAAAAAGTCTATTTCACATGTAACAACTGGAGTAAATAGATTGTCCATTCTTCCATTTAAACATGAGGTTAAATGGGATTTGGGACTAAGTTGAAAACTTTCCTTTATGAAATGGGATCAAAGAGGAAATCACGTAAAGCATGGGACAAAAAGTAAAAGGTCCCTTCTTTATGGGACCAAAAAGATAATTTATCCCAAAAAATATTACATAAGTTTTTAATTTTAACCCCATTTAATATTTTTATATTATAATTTTACACTTATAAGAAAAAAATATAATAATGTTAATCACATGCCATATATATATTGTATTTGTCACATTATAAGTACAAAAAATATATATGTTAAACAAAGGGTAAAATTAAAATTTCATTTAATTCTTTTGGGTAAATCAGTTTTTTTTGTTCAAGTCCTAAAGAAAAAGGGTAGGTGTTAAATGAAGAATTTTCAGAGGGGTGTACTTGTAATTTTTAGAACTTTTTTGAAGAAAAGTATAATTTAATATTTCTAGAGGGGGTCTAAATGTAATTAATTTTTTTTAACTTTTAATTGGTTGTTTATTTTTAGTTATAAAAAACTTAATTTTTGTGGTTAATTTGTAAGCTTTTTATTAAATTTATTCGAATACTAAATTTATATCATATATCTTTTTTTTCTAAGGAAAATAAAATTATCATTTTATGAAAAAGAGAATCAACAACGTCAAAGACCATAAAGAACCCACTACAGGAAAAAAATAAAACCAAAATGCAGCTGAGCATCAACATAATTCTAAAACAATCAGAGACTACTTCCAATAGAGAGATTGAATCAGGCATTCCATAACTCTCTTGTTCCCAGATCAACATGACAGCCATTGAGTTTTCAACACAGAATTGCATGGAAGAAGGCTACATGTTATGCTCATCATCAGAGTATTCACCTGCCTTGTCAAACCTGCTCAAAATTTTATTGATAGTAAGGATACATATTATGATTTGTAAATGAATTTTTAGAAGTTTGAAGATGCATGAGAGTAAGTGCTCACCAGAGCCTAGTAAATCACACGGTACATGATGAACGTTGCAACGTCGTTCATAGAGAGGATGGTTTTGTTGACCTTCTCATGGAAATAAAAATAAGAAAAAATTTTGGTTAGGAAATTGTTGCAAGTAAATTGTAATTCTTGGAACACAAAATAATTAGAACTCTTGTTTATTAGTAGATAGATCCTTAAGAAAAAATATATACATTTAAATCAAATAGATAATATTTTAAGAACACAATATTTAGGACATCTAACTTTGATGTCGTTTAAATACTTTATAACTTCACGAACAACTTTTTGAAAATAAATAAAATTTTCTCAAACATTCATATCATCAATGATGGATTATACGGTGCAGCGTGGCTAAGAGAAGATCATAAATATTATAATTTTATGTTGAAATATATAACTTGTTAAATATGAAAGCAAATGGTTGGCTACTCTTATAATCAACTATAATAAGAAAAGAAAAGAAGTCTGACGTAGAAGTAATTCCATACTGTTTATAACTATATACATGTCTATGAAATAGTGTCATGTTAATATATCTGTGTCTACATAACAAAAAGACACATGTACTTAAATTTAACTTACATACTTTCTATATCTACTAAACTAAGACTACCATAATTATAATCACTAACATATATTCTATAACTACTTAAACTAAAATACACGTAGTTAAGAGACATATATTGTTATATTAACTAGCATATCTTTTTGATCTACTTAACTAAGAGACATGTACTTGTATTAACTAGCGTATCTTATGTATCTATTTAACTAATAAACACTTAGTTAAGAGACACGTGCAATTATATTAATTAATCTGCATTAGCTTAACTAAGAAACATGTGCGGTACATTAGTTCTTTTTATATCTTATTCTGTAAACATCAAAAAATTTTAATTGAATATTTCAGGTTAATTTGATACTTTATACCAAAATCTTTACACAATAATTAATGGAGATGCGGGGGATCGAACCCCGTGCCTCTCGCATGCAAAGCGAGCGCTCTACCATTTGAGCTACATCCCCTATGTTGTTGTACTTAACTCAGTACGTATTGAAAGATGATTATCACAATTAAGCCAGTTTTGATCAAACACTAAATATTGATAATTTTTAAATTTTCTTAATTATCAAGAAAAAATATAATTGGTTGAAATCTCATCTATTTTAAATTAAAACTTAATTTTTTATTCATTTACAGAATCATCTAAACATTATTTTATTCTCAAAATGAGTACTTATCCATACAAAATTCTATCTTCAAGATCAAGAAACTAATTCAATTTGTAAGACTATAATTTATTTTTAATTTTAACCATAAACCTTTGAATCCCTCTTTCATTGTTCCAAACTTACATCACTCTCTCATAATTTTAAATTATTTAATTATCTTGAAAAAAAATCTAATTAGCTGATTTAATTTTAGCAGAAATTTAATTTCTTTTTTATTTGAAAAAAGAAAATTAGATAAAAAAAAACTATATTCTCAAAACTTTCCATGAAAACAAGAAAGCCCTCATCATTATAAATGCACCACTTATCCTTTTTCATTTACTCAAACTTAGCCATTTTAATGCATGAATGAAGGTTTTCTTTAGAAATTCATATTAATTAGTTACAAATTAGTGATATAATTATTTTGAGACATAATAGCAAATTGATTTTGCATGTGAAATAACATGCTTTTTCTTTTCTTAAGTACTTTTAGGATTCATCTTTTTATTATTAGGTTTTTTATTCTAATTATTCAATGATCTGTTATCATGTGTTTTTATGTGTTTTTTGTTGATTTTGCAGGTGGGAGCCATGTTAATTGTGCAGGTGAAAGCCATGGGAGTGAAATATGAGATAAAAACTTTCTGAAAAAATCTCATCTCATTGATTGGAGCTGCAAAAGCTCTTTAAATAACCTCTGTACAAGCGGGATAGAAAGCAGACAAGAATGGCCTTCAACTGACCCCTAACAACCTAATAAAAAGTAAAAGGCACTAACTAAAATTGGAAAATGACCACCTCGATCCCATCGAAGGGTTGGTTTTCGTAAGCAATTTGGTTCTCCACCTAGTCTAGTTTCTTAGAATTTTCCAGAAGCTCTTACACTTGTGAATCCTGTATTGGTGTTTGTATATTTAGTTACTTACATATATCTATTTTGGATCCAATCCAATAGATCATTTTTTACAAGCATTCTTTGTCCCACAAAGTGTTTTCATTACTCTCTTCCTTTTTAGAAAGGATTAATAAGTTAGTAAACTCAAATCATCTATTGCTAAACTTTTTGAGTCTACCAACCTAATCATCCTAACTAGAGGGACATGGCCTAGCTCATGCATGGCAGTCTCTGTGAGTTATGTTCTTGATCATCCATCATTTATTTTGATCATGCATAATCCAAAATTATAGTACGGAAAGTTAATAACTCAGCAGATTCAAGAGAATCTTTCATTGATCAAGTTTGTAGTCTAATTTGTCCAACAATAGACTAACGACTTGATCACACAAGGTTACATGATCGTATACTATTTGCACATGAATACTATTAGCTAAGTTTATTTAGTTTTATTGGTTTTGCAGTAATAACCTAGTCATTCCTTAGATTTAAGACCACTTATCTTATCGTTCTATTCCCTTTTTATTTATGCAAACCATTTGCAGAAATGCATTTCAAGAGCAAATGTCCAACATTTGGGAATATGAATGGTAATCATGTTTGCTCAACAAATGCCATAGTTTGGGTGAAAGGGAGTTCACGACACTCCCTTTTGTAATGCCCTTTTGGAAATTAAATGCAAACATCATAAGTAAATTTTGATTGCCAAACCATTATTCCATTTTTCCTTTTACTTTGGCACATTAAGGCTATAGAAGTGCTCAAGGTACTTGTAGCAGCTGACTTTGCTTCATCCTACTTTTGCATTCGGGTCAGGCTCCCTTGCCTTTCGCTTTGAGGTCGAAGCCTTCGAATCTAATACCGACCGGCCAGATTCTACAATCATTGCCACATATTGCTCTAACCGTTTTATCAACTCATGAAATGATTTTCTCAAATCCATTTAGAGTTTATGATAAATAGGTCGAAAGAGGGATGAAGGGACCTGAAACATTACGTCCATGTACATCTTCTTCAATGATCAACATTGCCGTCCTAGAGCTTGTGGACAAGGAATTGCATCTTAGCCCAATGTTTGTGTACAGACGAACTTAAATCAACGAAGCTTAAAAAATGCATCCGCCGCATCCAATATGCCGATTCGACGCTGCATAAATTAATTTATGTGGAGCATTTATTTAACCAATAACGTCTAACCTATCATACCACTCATGAAGACAGAAGCAGGTATGACGCTGCAGACCTTGCAATTGTCCTTTTGCCTTAATCCCAAATGTCAAACATTCCTTAAGCAAGGACTCCTTTCGCAAGGAAGTGGCTTTTCCATGACATAAGCCTAGGTTCAAAACTCAAGGACAATCCTCCGATTTTAGCAATTAATTTTAATTGGTATCCTATACATGCATTCTAAACGCAAAGCAAAAAGCAAGTAGATTACAACAATATTGAGTTTGAGTTAAAAATCGATCTTTAACCATTAACTCTTCCCACTACTTCTTCAAAATCCCACCACTCTCAAGTGGGGTTTCGAAAAATTCTTTCCTAGTGGGCTTGGAATCCACAAGAACAATTTATCATGCCCCACTTTTACGATTCATATGAAAAAAGTCTTATGGGAGGCAACCGATGCCATTCTCATTCCATGAGATTCCCAAGATCTTTTACCTCATTTCTTCACATGATCACAAGGACTCCAAGCAAATCATGTTACTCGGTGCTATGCCCGACCCATCAACCAAATAATACCTCAATCGTCACCCCCCAAGATTCGTGAGATAGGGAAACAACAAGCGTATTTCTTTGTTCATAACAATAATGCAACTTTCTATCTATTTCTAATGTGCCACGACTCGTGAGACCACAATATTTAAAGCATTAAATTAATGCATCGCATGCAATGAAACCTAGCATACCTCTGTTGGATGATGACGAGCCCAACCTATGCGACCCACTGAGCCCGCAGTGAGTCTAAGGGTTGTCTAAGGTGGCCCTATGCTATTACAAAATACTTTACCCATCAAAATATAGATGGGCCTTCTGATATTTTCATGGGCTGCCTTCTTCATGGGCCTCTTCCTCCGTGGACGTTCTTCTCCATGGGCTTGCTTAAAATAAGAAAGCCTCACCAAAAAATTCAATACTACTCTTATTACAATTGAAACGAAACCCTGATCAAAGGTCGGGGGAAGTACATTAGGCGGGAGATAGCAAGCTTTATTATTGTAAGCCTAAAAAGGAGAAAGGAGAAAATAAATCATAAGGGTACACAAGGCCATCCAACAAATTAAAAACATACATGTGGTGTAGGGCTCTGTGATCATATATTCACATTCATTTTAACACATAATAACAATTAATTATGTTAGACAAGCAAACGAATATTCCTAGAAAACATCGTGACATCCAATACCATGATAAACAATTATATGCAGAAAACAACAAGTTTAAAATTTGCAATTCGAAGGGATGATAAAGCCCCGTGCATGCAATGCATGCAAAACAACAAAATTAATTAAAGTAATTTAGTTCTATAAAAAAATCCAATTTTTCAGAAAAATGGAGAATAACGGCCTTGCCGTTGGCCTTCAACAGCAGCAGTAGCCCAGCGGCCGCACAACTGGCCGCATGCGTTCCTGCGCAGCGCGCGTCCAATCGGCAGTGTATTGCTACAGTACTAATTTTTTTAATATTTTTTTTCACACATTAAACTAAAATTAAAAACCAAATATTTTATCAGAAAATCCAATTTTCTTAAAATACTTAAATCATCCAAAATTGCAAATTTAAACAAATTTAATGTTCTCGTATAATTATTCAAGAATAAGCAAAATATATCATGCTTCAAAATCAATAAAAATCATATTTTGTCATGCTTATTCACATAAAATCATAACGCCTACATCGAACTGGGCTCTGATACCACTTCAAAGCACCGAAAAGTGCAAGTGGATCGGTCTGAGAATGCGCAAGCGGAAGCTAGAGTAAAAATGCGTAAATTAAAATCTAAACGTAATAAAATCATAATTCCAAAAGGTGAATCCTTGAAGTTCCCGGGCATTCGATGTAGTTAATTATAAACGGCAATAAGATTCAACTGGGCTAATGGTTGAATGAAAAAATGAGAGGTACATAAATCATAAATCTAGAATGAGCTCTTTTCATGATTTATTTCGAACCTCCCTCGTTTGATCCGTTCACATAAGACTTCAACGTAGAAGCCCTCTAAAGTTGCATCCACACCACACTAGAGCTTAGGACCCTCAACATAATTTGCTAGAAAATAATTGAGGAAAAAAAATACACCAAGTGTTTGGAGAAAGATGGGTGGCCGAGTGGAAGTTTAGGGTTAGGAAATTTTTTTTTTTTTTTGTGTTATGTATTAATTAGTCATTCCAAATAACTAATATACATATATATACCTTGTATGGATGTATTAGAATGTGTCTAGATTCATTCTACAATCCATAAGGTAATAAATTTTTTACTGCAAATAAAGGATGATTACCACGGCACTTTCCAAAAGTGAAATTGTTAGTCAATAATTTCTTTTTCCTAGAATTTCCAACAACTTAATAAGGGCTTGGCCAATTTTATTTTAAAATAAAACAAAAGACCAAATTAATTTTAACTAAATCTAATTACTTAAAGCTCACCTAATTAAGCCTATCATATATTTAATCCAATTAAATATATGAGCCCCATAAGCCTTTATTAATTAATAAGTCCAACTTATTAAATAATAAGGACAAGCGCAATATAAATTAATCCTATTAATTTATTCTTGGACTCCTCTATGCAATGGATCCCTCTCATTTATATGTAAACCAATTAAAATTGAATTAATTCCCATTTATTTGCTTGTCCCTTCTTGGTGATATGTGTGTGACTCTTTCACCTTTTCAGCTAGATTGGGGCTAGTGTCAAGAACTATTATTAATTAAATATAATTTATTTAATAATTCTTGATCGATCTTTGATCAAGAAAGCCCATCACCATGGATGGCCGTCTAGCAACGGTCCATGACACTAGAACTAGGCGAATATTCATGTGAAATTTAAGGTTCTCGAGTCGAAACGGGTACAGTCCTTCCGTCTACCGTCTCTCGGCCTTAGTCTAGGGTGTGAAATTGGGTGTCAGTTCTCATTCTGGACTAGACGTCTATGCTTAATAATTGAGATCGTGTTACGCCAAATTGCAGACATATGAATCTCTTTTTTCTATTTGACCAATGACTGTGGCCACAGTTTTATAGAGCATAACGCATCTCCAAATGCATAGGAGATACCTCTGTCACACTCTGACAGGGGAGGGATCCTCTTCTTAGAACTCACCACCCTCGCTATATACTTCGACTACACTGGATAAGGCTTATGATGATTGTGTCTGTGAAATAGTCACCTCTCGCACAGACCCAAGATAATGTCACCGTATGCATATGACTGTCATGATTCCTCACATCCGAGGACTACTCTCGTACTATCAGAGTCGGGGATTCGAGTCGTATCGACCAAGCGTCCTAGGCTTCCATATGATGATCTCGCGAGTCAGTTCAGTTGATTCAACACCTAACCAATTGACCCACTAAATACGTCTAGACATCCCACGTCTGTCGCCGATGAAATACGACACTCATTAAATGATTGCGACTCTTAATGTAAGTCCCCGTAGGAAACTCGATGTCCATTCTCAAGGTTCTCGACTTAGGACATTTCAGACCCAAACCTTGGAAATTGATTTCAAGATTGCTATCAATCCGCAGTCCAACTTGTCAGAATAGGTGACCAAAAAGCCAATTGAAATTGCTTTTATGTGACCTGTTCTGACAATTTCGGTGTAACTATAACATTATTTATGAATAAAGTGAGTATTCATTATCTGACAATTGTATTTATTGTGCTCGCTGATTATGTTTATAGGCCTAATATCACAACAAAGCCCACAAACCAAATTATACAACCTATGTAGTTGGGCTACGCATTGGATGGTGGCCATGAAATGAACTTCAGAAGGTTAGGTTTGAAACGTTCCAAGTCGAGGATCTCGAGACTGGGCATCGAGAGTTCTATTGAGACTTGCACTAAAATTGCATTCATAGGATGAGTGTCGTGTTTCATCTGCGATAGACGTTGGACGTCTATGCAATGTTACTGGTTGGTTGACAAGATTGTCAAATCGACTAAACTGACTCGCGGGAAGTCGTCATATGAGAGCCTCGAAGGCTTGATCGGTATGACATCTTCCTGGCTCTGATAGTACGGCATTAGTCCTTGGACTTAAGGAACCATGGCAGTTGCATGCATGTGATGGTTGTATCTTGTATTTGACGAAAGAGACAGTATCTTAGATGTGGTGATTACAAGTCTTGGTCAGTGCAATCAAAATATGTAGTGAGGACGATAGGTTCCAAGATAGAATCCGTCACCTGTTAGATATGACAGTCGAGTCTCCTATGCACTCGGAGATGGTTCGTGCTCTTAAAGTCTGTGGCCATAGTGATTGGTTGAGTAGGGAACGGTTTCCTACGTCAATCAATAGAGCAAACACATCTTGAGTCATTGAGCATAGTATCTAGTCCAGAATGGGAATCGACGCCCAATTTCATGCCCTAGACTTAGATCGGGAGACAGATGATGGAAGCACTTTACCCGTATGGTACTTGGGAGCCTAAATGTTCATGCCAACATTCACCTAGTCTCTAGTTCCATGGACCATTGTTAGACGGTCGCCCATGGTGACGGGAATTTTCGATTAATGGTTAGTTGAAAATAAATTAATTAAATTGAATTTAATTAATCATTGTGTTGGAACAAGCCCAATTCTAGCTAAGGTTGAACCTAAAGAGTCATGCACAAATCACTTTGGATTTGGTGGAATTAATTCAAGAAGAAATAAACTAATTTAATTGGATTAAATTAATTCAAGGAGAATATATATAAATGGTTGGATCATTTATTTAGAAATCCATTTGATGGATGGCTCAAGAATTAATTAATTGGATTAATTAATTTTTTGAGCTTAACACCTTTTAATTAATTGAATTAATTTATTATGTTTGGCTTAATTAATTGATTGGATCAATAATTAATATTTGAGCTTAGATTTATTTAATTGATTAAATGAATCAATGGACCTTGATTGGGCTTGATTTAATTTGATTAAATCGAGCATATTTGAAGTCGAAGCCCATTTGAGGGTGGTTGGAGCAAGTTAAGAAGGAGTTGAAACTCCTCACCATGATGAACATGATGGAGAAGTTATTTAATCATGGTTGGAGGTTGAATTTTGAATTAAATTGTATGTGATATACAAAACTACAGACATATCCACATAACCACCACAAAAGCCACGAATTTGCTCTCTGTTTTCTCTCAAAAATATTCTCCTTTTTGTACTATATTGAATTGAATTCAAATTAGAAAACAAAACAATGGAAAAACACTAAACAATAGTGTTGTGTTTGGAGTTGTTTATTTTCTTATTTTTTGTTCTATCTAGCAATTGAAAAAGAACTTTACCTTTTTTAGTTTGTGGTGTGGACAACTTAGAGGATTCTAGTTTGAATTCTCAAGTGAATGGAACGGAGAATATAAAGGGAACAATGCACATTGCAGTTCTCTAAAGAAACAAAAGGTAAAGTTTCTTATTATGTTTCATCCTCTAGCCACATGTCTAGCATGTTTATATGGTTATTATTATGTTTTTGACAAACACCAAATGTCTGAAATTTTCAAAGGAAACAACCCTTTGAACCGGTTTTAAATTTTTTATTTCACACTTCCATTGCATTCCCTGGCCGTACCGATTCTTTCACAACTGTTGCACGGTTATTAAAGTGGTCTGTGGGCATCTGTTGTAACGTCAAAAAAATCCTTAACGTAATTTGGTAAGCACAACAGATATTTGTGCTAAAGACTAAAACTTACCATATTCGTCGGGACAATATTTCCTAAATAAAGATTGCTAGAATGTTTCTAAAAACACCACCGATTTAATTTGATTTTGGTCACCTATTCCAACAAATTGAGCCCAACATGTATAAAATCTAATTAAATACATAAACCCAAATGATCTTTAGTAATTAATAAGATCCAACTTATTAAATAATAAGGACAAACCCAATATGAATTAATACCATTACTTTATCCCAGCTATAGTCTAGGGCATGGAATTTGATGTCGGTTATCATGGCTAGGCATCTATATTTTAATACTTGACACCGCGTTAAGCAAGATGTGCGCCAGCAAGGCGACTTAAGCAAGGTGTGCGCTAGCATGGAGGCCTAAATAAAGCGTGGGCCAGCAAGGCGACTTAAGTGAAAAGCGCCACCAAGACGGCTTAAGTACATGCACGACAGCAAGGCAACTTAAGTAGATGTGCGGCAGTAAGGTGACATAACTAGAAATGGTGACCAGCAAGCCAATTGAATTGGCAGTTTTAGGAACCATTTAGCAATTTTTATGAATGTGATATTATCTTGATGAATGTAGTAAGCATTCATGTGTGGCACCATGTGTTTGTTGTGCTAACTATTTACGTTGAATGGTGTCTTACGTCACAACAAATACCCACAGACCAATTGAATAGCCCATGTAGTTGGATTGCGCATTGGATGGCAGCTATGAAACCAATTTCTGATGGTTGGTCTGAAACGTTCCAAGTTGACGACCTTGAGACAGGCATCGAGAGTCCTTTAGAGACTTGCACTAAGTATTGCATTCATTGGATGAGTGTCGTGTTTCATCGGCGATAGACATGGGATGTCTATGCAATTTTAGTGGATTAGTTGACAAGGTAGTTAGCTGATTGAACTGACTGCGGCAATTCTTGGAGGCTTGGTCGGTATGGCTTGAATTCTAGAATCCGATAATACAAGATTTGTCCTTAGAGTTGAGGAATCATGGTAGTCGCATTCATATAATAGCTATATCTTGGATTTTGTGAGAGATGATTATGTCTTCTATGTGGTCAATTTAGAACATAAAACATTCCAAAAACACTATATTGAATTGGATTCAATTTAGAACATAAAACATTCCAAAAACACTAATCAATAGTCTTAGTTTGGAGTGGTTTTTCTTCTTGTTCTTTGTTCTGTCTAGCAATAGAAAAAGAACTATATCTCTTCCTTAGCGTGGTGTGGACAAATTAGAGGGGTTCTAGTTTGGATCCTAAAGTGAATAGGAGAACATAAAGGGAACAACACACGTTGTTGTTTGACTATAAAAACGAAAGGTAAAGTTTCATTTATGTTTCTATGGTTCTGATTCATCCTCTAGCTACTTGTCTAGTATGTTTATATTTTGATATTACGATTTTGACAAACACCAAACACCTGAGAATTTCAAAGGGAACACATATTTGAACCGTTTTAAATAAATAATTTCATTTCATGCTTTCGCCGCGTTCCCTGGCTATACCGATTCTTTCAGACTTAAGTAGATATGTGCCAGTAAGGTTGCTTAAGTAGATCGGCGCTAGCAAAGCGACTTAAATAGATGTGCGCTAGCAAGGCGGCTTAAATAGATGTGCGCCGGCAAGGCAACTTAAGTAGATGTGCACTAGCAAGGAGACTTGAGTGGAGCGGAGTTTGTACTGCATAATTTAGTTTTTGGGATTCAATCCTGCAAGCAATATGAAAATAAGCACAAAAGCTGCAATTTAATTAAGAAAGGGGTGTTTTACATTTGATAAACATCATTGTAAGTAAATAGATTTGAAGAGTAAAACTTCCTGAGATTCCAGGCATTCCATGATCAGGAAGGTTCCTGCCATATCCGTCTTCTAGTTCATATGCCCCAAATTTGATGATCCGAGTGATTTTATAAGGTCCCTCCTAGTTAGGGGCTAGTTTCCCTACTGGTCCAAGAGCATCGGTTCGTCGAAGTACCAAATTCCCCACTTGGAATTCTGTCCTCTATACTCGTCGATTGTAAGCTTTAACTACCCTGTGTTTATACCTTTCTCCACAGGTATGAGTGTTTTTCTCGCACTTCGTCTATTAGGTCAAATTAGAACGCAACAACTTGTCATAATTCTCCTGCTCATAACGTTTGATTCTGAAAGTCTCTAGCTCCGCTTCAGCTGGGATGATTGCTTCTGATCCGTACACTAAGTTGAAAGAAGTTTCTTCAATAGTGGGATGAGGAGTTATTCTGTATCACCACAGCCACCCGGTAGTATGTCTACCCACTGTCCCCCTGCTTGTGTTAGCTTTGTTTTGATCCCTTGAACCAGGATTTGATTAATAACTTCAACTTGCCCGTTAGCTTAGGGGTAGGCAATGGACATGAAGCGTTGTTAATTGCCTTGCTCATCACACCAATCTTGCATTTTTCATCCCTAAATCTGACGTCCATTATCAGAAATAATAACACGAGGTAAATTATTCCTACAGATGATATTTTTCTATAACAATTCTATCACTTCGTTATCTATAATTCGGGATAAAGGTTCCACTTTCACCCATTTGCTGCAATAATCTACTCCAACAAGGAGGAAGTTACGTTGTCTTACTGCAGCTGGGAAGGGCCCAACTATGTCTTTCCCCTACTGAGAGAATGGACAAAGGTGCTGATAACGTTTTGAGGGGTTCTGCTGGAACATGAATGAGAGAGGCATGCCGTTGGCATTGCTCACCTTCCCTTGCCCAGTTTATTGCATCTTTCTTAGGAGTTGGCCAAAAATATCTTGCTCATAAAGTTTTATTGGCTAAAGCCATGCCACCCACATAGGATCTACAAAAACCTTCATATATTTTCTGTAATATATTTCTACCTTCCTCCATGGATAGACATCTGGAAAAAGAGTGAGAGAAAATACGTTTATACAAGATGCCATTAAATAGAGGAAACCTGAATGCCCTGCTCTTCAATCACAAAGCAATTCAATAGATCATACACATCCATATGAACTTTTTTCTCAACATAAAAGAATTTGATATATAGCTAAACCCCCACTTCTATCTAAAACTTTCTCAAATCCCCTTCAAAAGTAGCTAAAACCTATAAAGAAAACCTATCAAAATCCATTTCTAAGCCATACCCACAAAGTAACAACAAAAAATCACCACAAAGTTCATGAAAAAGACTTCCCAACTGTTAGCGCAAAGTCAATATTTGGGAACTAAGAGCATGGGATTGGAAAGGGAAAAACTTTACCAACTTTTAAATGGAAGAATGAGCTTTACCGCTCCAATCTTTTCTACCTATAACTAGAAATAACTTTCTTTAATTTAGCTAATCAAGGAGCTGAGAGGGCAAAGTGAGGGAGATGGGAGCTGCCTCGCTGACGCTGACTCGCCACGTGCTCTGAATCTGGCCCCGACGCGCCGCCACTCGAAAGCCAAAGTTCGCATTTTCGCCCCCTATTTCATGCCACCGTCTTTCTCGAATTCCGGCATTGTACCAATGAGACAACAATTGCTGCACATACCATTTGACTCCCCATCACGAGGTGAACATTTTCTCCGTTCAATTTGATGTTTCACCAATAGAAAATTTCCCCCTAAACAATTTGAAGTTTCATGAACTAGAGACGATGGGCTAACTCTTGACTGCCGCAAGCTTCCACCATCGATTCACCACTGACACGCTGACCCACAGTCGCGGACCTCCACTGTTTGCTTCCTCTCTTGATTGAGAGTCGTTTGAGACCAGTTTCGTAAAATTTCATCACCTGTAGGCAAAGATCTTGCTCTTCTCCAACTCGCGCTATAGCCGCCCTTCGGACTGCCTTTCCGCCGCCGTCTGACCTCCGTTTGCAAGCAGAGCACCACCATTAGACTTGCCTTGTCATGGCGGATCCAGTCACTCGCTGGAAGCTCCTCCTCCAGCAGCAACCGTCGGTCAATAAGGTTTGACCGAGTTGACTCGGTCAACTCAATTGGTCAAACCTCTCGAACTGGAACAACGACTGTTTCCGACACCGAATCCTCTTAAAAGAACATTCCTTGAAGTCGTCGCACCCTGACATTCCTCAGAAACTCGACAAATGGCTTCTCATAAATATTTCCTTGCAAGACTCGCCACCGCCCTCTATCGGTGCAGTTTTGATTGATGAGAAGGGTCCTACACTGGTGTTCACAAATGCGGAGACCGAAGCCATTGCAGCTCCCTTTTGATTTGCAGTCATTGAAAAATTTTCGCATGGAGCACTCTCGTACAGCCGCCTGCACAAACTCATTGCTGGAACTGGTCTTAAAAGCGATTTTACGGTTGGTATGCTTAGCAGCAAATATGCATTAATTTCGTTATATTGTGAAGCAGATTACTGTCGCCTGTGGCTCCGCCATATATGCTATATTCAGGGGTACCCAATGCGTGTAATCAAGTGAACCCCTACATTCACGCCATCACAGGAGTCGTCAATTGTTTCGGTTTGAGTCAGCTTTCCAGAACTACCAGCACATCTGTTTCGCAAGGAAGCCTATTCACGGTGGCTAGCATGATTGGAACCCCTCTATAGATTGATGACGCTACGCTCAATCAATCCAAGCTTTCTAAGGCACGAGCATGTATCAAATTGGACCTTCTCAAACCACGCCTTGAAGACTTTAAAATTCAGATTTGTAGCGAGACAATTGTGCAGCAAATTGAATACAAGCAAATCCCACACTACTGCTCTTTGTGCAAACATGTTGAGCATCGAGACTCAGAATGCTACTCGAAAGGCAATGAACCCAAACCACCTCCCAGGAAGCCGAGCAACCATGCTGATGCTGGGAAAATGAAAGGAAAGAAGGTTGTTGAAGCGGTGGAACGGGGCAAAGCACCAACACGGGAAATCGGTGAGAGCTCAAAGATGCTGGACCGACCAGAACCGCTTCAGTTATCAAAGGACATCAAGAACCACACTGAACATAGAACTAACTATATGGCTAGTGTTGATTCCACTTTTATGTTTGAAAATGCGGCGAGCAAATTAAAGGACCACGTGGCTGTGGATGAGAATATTGTTTCTATTGATGTCGCTAACATTACCTGTGATGATGGAATAATGGGTGAGGAGAATTCGAAAAATAAAGTGGCTGAAGGAAATGGGATACAAGTGGGAAATGCTACCATGCTTCTCCAACAGAATTCAAATGAGGGGGAGAGTTTGGTTAGTAATGCCATACCATTGAAGATCTACGACCCGACTTGCTTGACCAATCGCAACCCTGCCAATTCAGACTCGGTAGAGCAGCTGTTACAGGAGCTAGCCTCCCCGGCCAGACTACCTAGAAATCAATTCCTCGTAGACAAGATACAGGAGTACCTGGTCAAGAATACGGAGGTGAAAATTCAAGTGATGAAACAGAGGAGTACCTCGTGCGGTCCAAGGATAAAGACAAATCAAAAAAAAAAAATGAAAGAAACGAAAAAGTTGATGTCGTGTCACAATGTAAAGGAGTAGTACTCCTCCTTTTATGTTTTGTTGTTTTTTTAGGTTGTAATCCTGATGGTGTTTTATTTTCAATGAAGAAGGGATGGGGAGCCCGCAAAGCTTCCCCCACCTTCGGGTGTTTATCTTAAAAAAAAATAAAAATTGAGGTTTCACCAATGAGAGAGGGTGGGCTCTTACCTTGACCGATTAAACCTTTCCGTCGCCAATTCGCGGTCACCGAGGCTCCTCTTGATCGTGGACCACCAGCAATCGACTCGTCTCCTCCATGTGAGTCGAACGAGCCATCTCCCAACAAATTTCGTCAAGACATTGCATATATCACAAAAATTCTCGAAACCTCCCAAGCACCGTTAGTCGTGCAACCTCTTCTCTAAAATCCAACGAGCATTGATTGCCGGAGAACCACCAGTGTACTCGCCTTCCCATGGCGGACCAGCCCCTCCGATCAGAAACCACCATTGAAGCCTCGATGCCTATGGAGACCTTGGCAGCCAGCTCGGTCGAGTCTCTTCTCAGTACCAACTTGGACCGGTCAACTCAGAATTTGCCCACTGTTATGCCAAAATAGGCTGAGCACCAGAAGTCAACCACCATTCCACTAATAAAATCATTTGCTGAAGTTGTTTCCAATTCGGCAGGAAATCGGAGTCTCCATCAACATCCCTCTGATCATAGAAATTTTTTTCTGGCCGATCATAAACCCTAACCACTCGGTATCAAGTCAGTTAACCAATGCCGGCCCACTCCTTCATTTGCAGATGCTGAGATGGAGGAGCTTGGGGAGCCCTATTGATTTTCTCTTGTCGGAAAATTCTCATATAGAGCCCTCCCTTACAGTCAAACACATCAGCTTTATTGCTAGATTGGGCATTCAAGTCACATTTACAGTAAGCATGATCAACTCCAAACACACACTTATCTCCCTTTGCAGTGAGTCAGACTACTCTTGCCTGTGATTACTTTGCATTTGGTTTCTTTAAGGCTTCCCAATTAGAATTTTCAAATGGACACCTACATTCACTGCGACGCAAGAATCATCTGTCATTCCTATTTGGGTTTGTTTTCCTGAACTTCCTGTTCATTTATTTCGTAAGAAAGCTCTCTTTTCTATTGCTAGCATGGTTGGATCACCTTTACAAATTGATGCTTTAACTTTTAACAAGTCTAAAGTATCACAAGTCAGAGTCTGTGTGGAAATAAACCTATTAAAACCTATCATTGAAGAATTTGACCTGCATATTAATGGTGTAACCATAGTACAGAAAGTTGTTTTTGAACATCTACCTGAATATCGTTCTTAAAGCAAGCATGTGGGATATGGACAGGGATTGGAAAAGATGACTGTGTCAGTAGGCCGTTCCGCTACCGACCAAAATTCTTAAAGAAGTAAAGCACCATACCCCCCTGAAGAAACCAGCCAAAAAACAGGTACTAAGATCAAAAGGAGAATGACAATCAAGTGGAACAGATTTAGAGCCATGGAAAACAGAGGAATTTAAAGATGGACAACACAGGAACTCCAACAAGATTATCTCCAGACTCCTGAATTTATCAAGGAGCTGCCATACAGGGATACACCTCTCACATTACTTTGATGCCACAAGGCAAAAACTGCACAGACATGGACAACTTTAACTTGGATGATCCCTTAATTATAGAATTATTGGACAGGGATTGGAATGTTGAAAGCCATGAACTAAGTTCCACAAGCAAGCTGAAAGCCAGAGGAAAAGCTAAGAAAACCCCAAAAAGTGGTGACAAGGGCTGCAGTAACAAAGGCAACAGGAACTAGAGTCCTTTTAAGAGGAGAATGTAGCAACCAAAAATAAAGAAATAAGTTTCTTTTTATGATGGATATCATTGAGATTCAAGTTACCCAGCAAACTAGTGAAAGTGAGGCTCATGACACATAAGAAAGTAGTGACAAAGAGGAGGCAGTCACACCAATCTACAACAGATTTCAAAGCCTGGATGACAGTGACTCACTTTTGCAGCTTGACACGGAGCTCCAACCATAAGTACAAGCAGGAGAACAGGAGATCCATCAAAATGTCAATGACATAGCACTAGAATCTAACCTTCAGGAACACATTTTGGAAGACTAAACTATGTTAAAGAGAAACAATTCTATGGAAGATAACTCTCTTAAAACAGGCAAAGTTGGAGGCAGAGGAAAAAAGGAAAATGTAACAGTACTACTAGGACCCTCCCTAAAAGGCATACTAGGTCTGTTTCCTCTTCCTCTCTACAATTTTAAATGATATAAATTATGATTTGGAATGTTCAAGGTATTGGTAAGATAGATAAACAGAAAATTCTCTTTGACATGCTTTTAACTCATAGACCTCATATTTTGGTTTTGCTGGAACCTTTTATTCAAGTTGATGATGCTTCTTTCATTCACAAGTTTGGTTTTTATGTTCAAGTGGTACAGAATTCTAACCAACTCTTCACGTGAAAATACATTCTATACTTCTTCAAGAGGATGTTTTTTGTACTTTTGTATATGCCAAATGTTACAGGAATCCCAGGAGAGCCTTATGGGAGGAGCTTAAAAGGTTGTCACTTATCAAAGTACCTTGGATTGTTGGAGGAGATTTCAACACTATGCTTCAAACACATGAAAACCACGGAGGCACTATCAGTAGCTTGGGCTCTATTGAGGATTGTAATGACATGGTCTTGGATAGTGGATTAACTGATGCAGGATTTGAAGGGATGCCTTTCACATGGACTAACAAAAGGGTTTGGAGGTGCTTAGATAGAGTCTTATATTCTCAAGAATGGGCTAAATTATTCAATTCCACCAGAGTTTCACATCTCCTTAAAAGACTGTCAAATCACCACCCACTGTTAATTACTGCCACTAGAACGAATGACAAAGTTCCTTCCTCTTTCAGATTTCAGCATATGTGGATTATGCACCACAACTTCCAAGACATGGTTAAACAATCCTTGGGTGCCTTAATCCAGGGATATGGTATGTATAGGTTTCAATAAAAGTTATATAGGCTGAAGGATCACCTGAAGTAGTGGAACAAGGATAATTTTGGCAATATCTTCTTGGACCAAGCCAAGGTTGCTGGAAATGAAGCAGAGAAGCTGTTTGATAGGTTGCCATCCGAAGCCGATTTGATCAATGTGAACAGAAAAAATGCTTCTTTGGTCCATGCTCTTAACCTTGAATCTGAACTTTGGAGGAAAAACAGCAACTACAAAGGGCTTGCAGTAGGAGAAAGGAGCACCAAATTCTTTCACGCCTCTATTAAGAAAAAAAGGTTGAAATCCAGAATCTCCAAAGTGATGGATAATCAACAAGAAATAACTGACTCTGCTCAAATTAAGGAATCTGCAGTTCACTTCTTTGAAAGTCTCTTATGTGATATCCTTGCCACCTCACTACCTCATGATTTCCATTTCAATTTCCTCAAATTCATCAAAATATCCTCCTTAATCTCTGTTAACCACCCTCCCAAGAAGATATTAAAGAAGCAGTCTTTTATATTAATAAAGACAATGTAGCTGAGCCTGATGGATTCTCTTCAGCATTCCTTCAAGCTTGCTGGGAATACTATCGCAGAGGATGTCACTACAGCTGTCATGGATTTTTTAGGGGCACCCCAATGCCCCGAAGCTTCACTGCCACATCTATCATTCTCATCCCTAAGAATGACTCACACCAATCATGGTTCGAGTTAAGACCTATCTCCATCTACAATGTTACTAATAAGATCTTGTCCAATCTTCTTTACACTAAAATCTACCAAGCTCTTCCTGACCTCATTGCCCCATGCCAGAGTAGTTTTGTGCTTGGTAGGCTCATTGCTGACAATATCCTTCTGGCCTAAGAAATGACACATCATCTTGACATGAGATAGAGCAAAGGGAATCTTATCTTAAACTTGGATATGTCCAAGGCTTATGACAGGTTGAACTAGAAATTTCTCTATGTGATTCTTGAGAAGATGGGTTACCCCTCCAAATTTATTGTCCTCATCAAGCATGCTATTGAATATTGCTCTTGGTTTACCACTCTGGTTAATGGAGAACCATTTGGCTTTTTCAAATCATCTCAAGGCCTTAGACAAGGTGACCTAATTTCCCCTGCATTATTCATCCTTGCTGTAGCGGCTCTTTCCAAAAGGATTAATCACCTTTTCTCATATAATCCTGATATGTTCTATCAAACAGGCTGTAAAACTAGAGTATCTCACCTAGCCTATGCGGACGACATCAGCATTTTCACCAGATGTGAAGAACACTCTCTGACCAAACTAATGCAATTCCTAGAGCTATATGACGACTAATCAGACAAAATAATCAATCACTCCAAGGCTTCTTTATCCCTGGTAAGAAGGCCAATAACATTGCCTATAGAATCAAATCCATTACAGGCTTCAACCTCAAGTATCTTCCTATCACGTATCTTGGAGCTCCACTACATAAAGGACATAAGAAGAAAATTTTATTTAAACCCCTAATTGACAAAATTAGAAATAGGATTAGTGGATGGGAGCATATACATCTTTCACAGGGGGCAAGTTTCGACTTATTAATAGTGTTCTTTCTTCTATGCCTATATATATTCTTCAAGTTTTAAGTCCTCTTATTATCACTCTGCAGAAAATTGAACAACTGTTTGCCAAATGCTTTTGGGGATCCACCACTGACCAAAGGAAAATTAATTGGACTAAATGGGCTTTCATCTGCTATCCTTGTGAAGAGGGGGGCTTGGGTATAAAAAATATTAGGGATACTGCCACAGCCTTTACCCATAAACTCAGATGGTGGCTGAGATAAAACAATTCTCTATGGGCCAACTTCACTATCAGTAGATACCGTAAAAAGTGTACACCTACCTCTATAAAGCTAAATCGAAGGACTCTAACATTTGGAGAAGAATTTATAGTATTAAATCTGTCTCTCAGGAGAACATTTTCTAGAGCCTTGGAGCTTGCAATGTATCTTTCTGGTCTGATTATTAGCTTCCTGTAGGCACCCTTCATTCCCTCACACACCCCAACAAAGCCTCAAATGCCCTGGTAAAAAACTTCTGGACCAACCAAACACGGGATATTGATAAATTGAAGGAAGTTGTTCCTCAGCATATCATGAACCTTATTTTGTTGATCCGCATTAATCCTCATCATCAAGATTTTATGCATTGGAAATCATCCCCCTACGGTTCCTTTTCTACAAAATCAGCATGGGAGATTACTACACATCACAAACCTTCACTACCCATCTTCAATAATCTCTGGTCCCCTGTTGTCAGGCCTACGATTTCTATCTTCATTTGGAAAGCCCTCCATAATTGGATACTAGTTGACAGTCTGGTTAGGGGAAAACCAACCTCATGAGAGCTATACACTAGAAACGGGACACATTTATTGCATCTCTTTTTGAAGTTTCACTCTCCCTCATAAGATAACATCCAAAATCTCAATTGTTTAGTGGATTAATCCAGATAGATGATGGTTCAAATCGAACACAGATGGAACCTCAAAAGGAAATCAGGTGTTGCAGGAGTAGGTGGTATCATAAAAAATCATCTAGGTCAGACCGTCCTCGGATTTTAGGAACATCTTGGCCTCATATCCAACACAACAGCAAAAATGAAAACTATATATGGAGGTGTTAAATTGTGCATTAATAGCAATATTAGGAAAATTTGGGTGGAAACAGATGCTAACATCGCCATGAAACTCATTCCCTCTCCCCCCAAAAGGCCATGGCACCTTCAAAATTTACTGCAACAAATTAGAGATCTTCTATCCCCAAACTGAGTTCAAGATATTACACATCTTTAGAGAAGGTAACCAAGTGGCCGATTATTTTCGTAACCAAGCATGTTTCAATCAACATCTCACCATTATAACCCCTGATAATATCACAGGTATTCCTAAAGGTTTGATTAGACTTGACGCTTGCTCTTTCCTAGCTATTAGAATTAGAAGTACTACTACCTCTAATTTAAGTTAAAATATTTTTGCTTTAAATTAGGGGAACTTCATCACTTATTGGTTCTTTGTTGATACTTTTTGTCCTATCTGAGCTTTTTCTGTGTTGTGTATGTGATTGTACCTATATGAATTCCTTGGAGGTTACTCGTTCATATGGTTGACGTTGTGGCCAATTTTTGTCTGCATTCCTTCTGGTTTTGTCACTTCTGTTGTTCTCCTTTATCTGATTGTTTGTTGTTATATCTATTGCAGGTCTTACGAATCACTTTCACAGGTTCAAAGGCTGCCAGCCATATCCTTTTGGAATATTAGACATACTCAAGTTTGGCTTTTTTTACAGATTTATTTGTAGGTGTTAAGCGATCCACGATGTGGAGGGATAATAAAAATCTTTTCGACTCTCCACGATTATTCTAGTACTTCTATTCGTGCCTTTTGTTGTAAGGGAGTAGTACTGTTTTTTTAATGTTGCCTATTTGTAAGGGAGTAGTACTCTCTTCTTTATGGCTTTACTAGAAATTCTAGGGAGTTAGCACTCCCCGTAGTAACTATGTACATTTTAATATAGAAGGACTGGGAACTCCGAAAAGCTCTGATAGGATCACATTTTGTGCTTATTTCATGTAATATGTTGGCCTATTTTGTGACCAAATGCTCCTAATTAAATATTATTTTCCAGCATTAGTACAAAAGAAATAGAAAATGAAGAAAAGCACCAAAATAGAAATTCAAACAAGACTCAAACTCAATTTTTGGCAAGAGTTTGGAGCTACTTGGACTACCTTTGATGAAGGAAGAGTTTAACTAGGACCATAATTTTATCTCCATAAGTCTTCTAGTTCAACTAGGAATCTACTTCTAATCCTAGTAGAACTAGGTATCTAGCTATTATAAATAGTTGATGTAATTCACTTTAAGAGACAACTTTTGAACTCTTCTATTTCTCTACGTTTTTATAATATTTTCCTACTTTGCTTTTCATGCGTTTTTTCATTAGCATGTCTAGCTAGTTCTCTTATTCCGGTTGAAGATTTGGTGAATGCCTAAATCCAATGAGTTGTGAGATCTAATTCATGCTTTCTACTTTTATTTATATTGGTATTTGTGTTGTTCTCTGTGCTTTTATTACAAATAATCTGATTTATTATCAGGAATATTTGCCTAGCCAATTGAACTTACAAATCCGTAATTGTTTGTTTAGTTCAATAACCAGTGTAACATAGCATAATTGATTATGTAGAAGTTTTCGATTATGTTGTGGGGAATGCACAATCTAACTTAAATAAATCCTCGTAGAAATTTATTGGTTAGAATTGGGCCTTTCTAGTTCTTAATGTTGTTGGTAAATTAAATCTTGAGGACATTCCCAAGGTTGTTTACTGATTAGGGATTTAGTCAACGGACGTTCCTTAACTATCCACAAGGTAAGGAAAGGTGAGTCGTTAGGTCGTACCAATAGCCATAACCAATTTATCAATTATGAATAATTGTTATCTTTGTATCTATGATCAACCGTGGAATTATGCATGATCCTGTCTTTAACTAGAATGCTCTTCTTATATTTACCTCTTCTAATTTTATTAGCTTTTTAGTTTAATTTAGTTTTAATTTTTATTCTTCTTCACAATCAAAACTCCCCCTAATTATTTTTATTTTTTGAAGGAATTAATTTAAAACCAATCCCTGTAGATTCGACCCTACTCACACTTCTACAAAAGTGTTCGTAGGAATTATTTTTGGTGGAATCGACACCCATCAAATTTTGGCGCCGTTGCCGATGATTGGTGTCTTTAAATTAATTTTTTTTTCTTGTTACTTAGTTTTATGCCACGTTCTTCTCGTACAAGTGAACTTGAATTTGACCCAGAATCGAGAAAACCGCTCGTAGGCTCCAAAAAGAAACCAAGCAACACAAGGAAGAGGCTTCTACTTCTTCCAAACCAGCAACGGATTCTGAGTTAAACGTGTCCACATCTAACGACTCTAAAGACGAAGTCATGGCCAATAATCCCGAACGAACGATAAAAGAGATCACTTTGCTTGACTTAAATCAACAACCACTCTGCATTGAATATCCTAATTTAAATGTTGATTTTGAATTTAAATCCGGTCTCATCCACTTACTTCCCATTCTTCGTGGCCTTGTAGGTGAAGACCCACACAAACACATCAAGGAATTCCATGTGATGTGTTCCAGCATGAGACCTTAAGGAGTCACAGAAGAAGAAGTCAAGCTAAGAGTTTTTCCATTCTCATTGGGCGATAAAGCAAAAGATTGGCTCTACTCCGTACCTTCGGGATCTATTGTTAGTTGGAACGAGCTCAAGAAACTATTTCTTGAGAACTACTTCCCCGCTTCAAGGACTACAAACATCCGGAAGGAAATAAGTGGAATACGCCAATTTTCCGGTGAAAGTTTCTATGAGTATTGAGGAAGATTCAAGCAATTGGTGGAGAGTTGCCCTCATCATCAAATTCCCGACCATCTTCTAATTCAATATTTTTATGAAGGGTTGTCTAAGGCAAATAGAAGCTTGGTGGATGCAGCTAGTGGAGGTGCTTTGTATGACAAAATACCTACCGAAGCACGCAAGCTAATCACAACCATGGCGGCTAATAATCAACAATTCGATAGTAGAAACAACAACCCCCCACGAAGGATAAACGAGGTAAGTACTTCTATTAATGAACGTTTAGATAAACTTACTTCTCTTGTTGAAAAGTTTATAGGAGGAAGCATTCAACAAGTCAAGACTTGTGGGATATGTACATCTTTGGGACACTGCACCGACGCTTGTCCTACATTTCAAGAAAAATCAACCGAACATGCTGACACCGTCGGTGGATTTTTTGGGCAACAACAAAGGAGACATGACTCATTTTTCAATACCTATAATCCTGGATGGAGAGATCACCCAAATTTGAGGTATGGCAATCAACCTCAAAACTTTCAAAGAGTTCCAGACCAACCACCACCACCACCACCACCTCAAACCAATCCCAATAATGGTATGCCTTTGGAGGATATCATGAAGACACTCGCCTTGAGCACCCAACAATTCCAACAAGAAACTTATAAATTCCAACAAGAAACCCGTTTGAGCATACAAAATTTGGAATCCCAAATGAGCCAACTGGCCTCCTCTGTTAGCTGTTTGGAGTCTCAAGATAAGTTTCCCTCTCAAACTATTATTAATTCTAAACAAAATGTTAGTGCTATTACCTTGTGCAGTGGAAAAGAGCTACAACTCAAAAATAGCACTAGGCGTGGGCACGCACAACAGGACAAAACAGAGGATGCACTCAAAATTCTTCCAAAACAAGCTAAAAAATTCAACCAAGTTAGCGAGGAAAGTCCCAAGGTGTTCATACCCAAAGCTCCCTTCCCGGAGAGATTCGCCAAGTCTAAAGAGGAAGAGGAAAAAGAGATTCTTGAAACTTTACTGAAAGTTGAGGTAAATGTTTCCCTACTCAATGCAATTAAACAAGTACCCCGCTATGCAAAATTTCTCGAGGAATTGTGCACCAACAATTCCAAATTGAGAGTTAATGAAAGTGTAAGTATGGGAGAAAATGTATCTGCCATTTTTCAAAGAAAACTACCTCCTAAATGCAATGTTTCAGGTACATTTTCTATCCCTTGCAAAATTGGAAAGATTGGAATAGAAAAAGCAATGTGTGATTTGGGTGCTTCTATCAATATTATGCCTCTTACCATTTATGAATCTTTGAATATTGGCCCATTGAAAGAAACGGTGGTTATTCTTCAACTTTCCGATCATTCTGTAGTTTACCCCGAAGGAGTTCTTGAGGATCTACTTGTGCAAGTTAATGAATTGATTTTTTCTGCTGATTTTTATGTGCTTGATATGACGGGTTTCTCCCAATTCTACATCCATCTTGCTAGGAAGACCATTCCTTAAAACCTCAAAAACCAAAATTGATGTTGGTGCCGGAATACTCTCTATGGAATTTGATAATGAGGTTATGAGTTTTAAAATTGGTGGTGCCATGAAATATTCTAATGATGTGCATTCTATTTTTCTGATTGATTTTATTTGGTGCAAAAAAATGCTATGTTCGATGGTGGAGGAGCATTTAAGACAACAATTACCAAAAGCCTCACCTCAAATCCAAGAACTTACAAGAAGTCTTTCATGATAAAATAAGTTTGAGGAAGAAGTCATACATGAACCGCCAAGTTCTCCTAAATCCACACCATCACCGGGTGCATTATATAGAAGAAGTGGATTTAGACTGTCCAACTCAATTGAGTTGAGGCACAACAACGTCTAGCTAAAGACGCTAAAGAAAGACGCTTCTTGGGAGGCAACCCATGTCCTTGTATTTTTCTCAATTATTTTTTTCTCTCTTCTTGTGAATGTTGTTATACCCCTAAAATCGATTTTTGCAGGTAAAAATGTATGAGCATCCACAAGGAACTCTTCCTCTCATCCAAGGTCTCACAATTCTCGAGCTGCTACAGTTCCACCCAAATCACTAAGGGACGTTCTCTTTATCCCTTTCTCTTATTTTATCGTCCTAGATATGCATGCTTACTACATTGAGGACAATGTGGAATTAAGTGGGGGGAGGGTGTTTTGATTGCCTGGATAGAAAAATAAGTCTTGGTGGATTAATTGTCTTAATTGATGCTTGCTACCCCTTCCATATTTGTTGAAGCAAATATTTTTTTTTTATCTTGTCCTCATACTAGCTTTATGATCAAAGACTTAGGCTAATCAAGTAATAATTTGGTGTGTGATAAGGGTATGCATCTAATGACTCTTGACAACTTACATTTAAGAACTTGTTTTTGCAAATGATGATTTAATTTGAAAATTGAATGTGGAAAAATGGTGGACATAACCTACCTAGAGAGGAATTTTGAGCCTATACACTCATAAAAATCTATAATTTTTCTTATCTTGAGAGACAATGCTTCATGATTTTGTCTTCCTATAACTTGTTTTAAACCATATCTAGGCCACATCTTTATGCATACACTTGAAAATGATAAAGGCACTAGGATAAAAAACCCCTTTAGCTTAAAAGACCACCCACATACAATTCCCCTTAGTAAGCCCATTTGAGCCTTATAAGCCTTAATTCCTTGTTATATAACCCCAAGTATAAACAAACTCTACCGTCTTTTTATCATCCTTGTTTGGCCCTTCTAAGAACTAGTAGAGCATCAAGGAAATAAAGATGTATTCTATGTGTTTTGGACATTAAATGTGAGGATATCTCAATTATTGTAAAGGAGGTTTATGAGCTAACATGTCACGTGACAATCTTGTTCTATGCCTTAATAATAATAATAAAAAAAGAAAAAAAAAGCCTTCCAAAAAAAAAATCAAGGAAGGCAAAAAAAAAAAGAAGAAAAAATTTATTCTCTCTCTTTGAAAGAAAGGCATAGCTCAAGTCAATGAAAGTGGGTCATGAAAGAGCATGAGATAAAGCAATTTTGAGAAGCTTGGATTCTTACATCTATCACTTGGTGCTCTAATTTAGTTTCTTGCATTTTGACCTGATTTTTCCTTATTCTTCCTACCTCCAAACCAAAGCCCCATTACAACCAAAATATAAGACCTCTTGATTCAAGTCTGTGCATATTTATAAGTGGTGGAGATTTTGGTGTATTATCAAGCTTATGGTGAAGCATTTTCATAAGCATTTGAGCGAAACACTCAACAACCAAAAATACTTGAGAGATTGGGAGATATGAGAGCATAGTCCATTTGTTTTCCATGCTTAGTTTTTTATGAAAATCATCTCGTGAAAACTTGTTTGAAACTTGTTGAGTTGTATTTTATCATATGGTGTACTATTCTTTGAACACTTAACTAGATTCTTGCTTGGGTACTTTCGTCTGCGATCTATAAAGTTTGGAATAAAATTCTTGAACCTATTTTATCTCTATTTCTTTGCATCGAGGACGAGCAAAGGGTTAAGTGGGGAGATATTTGATAGGATCACATTTTGTGCTTATTTCATGTAATATTTTGGCCTATTTTGTGACCCAATGCTCCTCATTAAATATTATTTTCCAGCATTAGGACGAAAGAAATGGAACATGAAGAAAAGCACCAAAATGAAAATTCAAACAAGACTCAAACTCAATTCTTGGCAAGAGTTCGGAGCTGCTTGGAGTACATTTGATGAAGTAAGAGTTTAACTAGGATTACAATTTTATCTCTATAAGCCTTCTATTTCAACTTGGAATCTACTTCTAATCCTAGTAGAACTAGGTATCTAGCTATTATAAATAAGTGATGTAATTCACTTTAAGTGACAACTTTTGAACTCTTCTATTTCTCTACGTTTTTATAATATTTTCTTACTTTGCTTTTTATGCATTTTTTCATTAGCATGTCTAACTAGTTTTCTTATTCCGGTTGAAGATTTGGTGAATGCCTAAATCCAACGAGTTATGAAATCTAATTTATGCTTTCTACTTTTATTTATATTGATATTTGTGTTGTTCTCTGTGCCTTTATTATAAATAATCTGATTTATTGTCAAGAATATTTGTCTAGCCAATTGAATTTACAAATCCGTAATTGTTTGTTTAGTTCAATAACTAGTGGTAACATAGCATAATTGATTATATAGAAGTTTTCAATTATGTTGTGGGCAATGCACAATCTAACTTAAATAAATCCTCATAGGAATTTATTGGTTAGAATTGGGCCTTTCTAGTTCTTAATGTTGTTGTTAAATTAAATCTTGAGAACGTTCTCAAAGTTGTTTACTGATTAGGGATTTAGTCAACGGACGTTCCTTGACTATCCACAGGGTAAGGAAAGGTGAGGTCGTTAGGTCGTACCAATAGCCATAACCAAATTATTAATTATGAATAATTGTTATCTTTGCAGCAATGATCAACCGTGGAATTAAGCATGATCCTATCTTTAACTTGAATGCTCTTCTTATATTTACCTCTTCTAATTTTATTAGCATTTTAGTTTAATTTAGTTTTTATTTTTATTCTTCTTCACAATCAAAACTCCTCCTAATTACTTTTATTTTTTGAAGGAATTAATTTAAAACCAATCCCTGTGGATTCGATCCTACTCACACTTCTATAAAAGTGTTCGTAGGAATTATTTTTGGTGGAATCCACACCCATCAAGCTCCCACCACCTATAGGTGGTTTTTGCATAAAAAAAAAAAATTGTCTTTAATCTAGCCAATTTTTGAATTTTCATGGCCCAACAGAAGCTCTGACCCCCAATTCTGCAGGCATACCGATATAGCTCGGAATTTTATAATACTTGAAAAAACGCAAAAAAAATTTTGTTGACTCTATCAGCAATAAAATGAGCGTCATTTTGCTGCTAGTAGAAGCAACAAGCATTCAAAACTCATAAGAAAAACCCTAATGATAAGATAAAACGTTACCAATAAAATTATAAGAAGCTATTTCATGTTGCCATTAATACTATGCTTAAAAAACTATAAATTTACATAAAAAGAAAACAAATATAGAATATTTATTTTGAAAAAACAAACCCACCTTGAGGAAACCATAAAAGCTCCCAACTTGACGGATTCCTCTTCTGAGGAGCCAAAGCTAACAGTAGCGAGGCAATGACATGAGGGAGGGGAGGGCGGGAGAGAGAGGATCGGCCAAAGAAGAGAGAGGAAAAAATGAGAAATAGAGAGAAGAGGGGGATGTGGACTTAGGGCAGAAGAGAAGGAAACGAAAAGGGGAGTGAGAGGGAAGAAATAGAGAAATTAAGACAATAATGAAAAAAATATTAAATTATTTTTTAAATAGAAAAAATAAAAAATAGGAAGAGTGGGAAAAATTCGGAGCCATTATTTTTATTAAATTTAATAAATTTAAATATAAATTAGTTTTAAATTAATAATTTTCTTATAATTTTTCTTATGTCTTCCGGTATAAGATTCTTTATCTTTTATTTATGTAATTTTTTTATCAATCAATATTTATCATATTTTATTTATATTTAATACTTTTTATATTAATTATCTATATTTAAATACACAAAATATATTATAATTTTTTAAGAAAATGAGTATTAAAAATAAAAAAAATGGCCACAACCTTTACTGCAGAATAAAGTTTTTTCTAACGTTTTCAAATCTATTCTGACTAACAGTTTTTATACAAATTTTAATTATTGTTACAGTTTTTAAACAAATTTTACTTATTGTTACGATTCAAAATATTGTTACAAGAATAGAAATCATCTGTCACCATTAATTCTATTCAAGATTTATTTTACTTTGTGTAACAAATATATATATATATTTTTTTTGTAACGACTTTCTTCCTTTCATTACTTTAATCAATTTGTTGTGGGAAATTCAATTTCTTGTAACGAATTAATATAGTTGACAAAAATTCAACTTTATTATTACTACACTTTGTTACAAAAAAATAGTTTTTGTGACAATATGACTCTTCAATATAATTATTTTGTTATGCATGAGATATTTTCTTGTAGTGTAAGTTCATCCGTTAGTCAAAATATATCGAATTTATTAATATTAACAAAACTATTAGAAACAAATCTATGCTAGCCCACGGTTGACTTATTATTGACTTATTGCAGGCCAAATACATTTTTTTATTACCAAATTACCCTCATACATTTTCATACGTTAATACATGTAAAGAAGTATATCTTCATCGTATATGGGTAGTTTTATTTGAAAAAAATTATTTGACATGCAATAAGTCAGTAATCAGTCAATCGAGAGTAATTTTCAATTTCATTCATTTTTTTGTTTTGTAAATATCAGCAAATTTAGTGAATTTTGACTAATGGAGGGTTTATTTGTTAGACTGAAGCAAACCTTAAGGGTGCTAAATGTAATTTATAAAACTATAGGAGTCTACATATGTATAATTACATCAAATCTCAATGAGAAGAGTGTAATTATCCCTTTTTAATATACCCTAATCATAAAGCAACACACACATAATTTTTCCTTAACTACATTATGATAAGCATGTTGGACCCCAAGTACGTGAACTCTTATTACTTAATAGGATTTGAAACCTCAAGTCACACTTGTTGAGAGATCAAGCACTACAAAAAAAGGTGAAATTTGTAACGGTTTTTTGCTAATAGTCGTGTGGTTGTTCTAATTGGAATGGTCATTATAACTGTTTTGTAATAGATTGAACCTGTTGTCACTAAAGGGTGATAAAAATGTATTTATTTTGTAACGGTCATAGCCGTTACAAAAATCGTTACAAATAAGTAGTGTGCATAAAATCGTTATAATTTATTGGCCGTTACAAATTTGATACGATTTTTGCCACGGCTCGATCTTTTTTTGTAACGGCTTTTAGGTAAAATGAGGAGCTGTTACAATGGTAGTGGCAAAAGCGTGGGAAAGTATACAAAAAGATGGTACGACAAAAATCGTGATAATTGGAATGAATTTTTTATTAGAGACCGTTACAAATGCCTCTGCAAAATAACAGAACATGAAGAGCTCCAAAAGCCGGTACAAAATAATTTAATTTTTGGAACCTCCAAACTAATAAGAAACCGTTGCAATGGCCATTCAAAATGAAGTCGGGAAAATGGCAGGAAATGGTATTTGTGAAAGGCCAAATTACATTTAGCTGTTACAAACGTTGTTACAAATTAATATTTTTCAAATCGAAATTAATAAAATGGTGAAAATTCTAAATTCAATTGTTTGTTACAAATATTATTACAAAGGTCGTTACAAAGGTAAATTACACAATCCGTTACAAAAGCAGTTTGAAAAAATTAGCCACTTCAAAAATTCATATTGGAAAATTCAATATCTTTACATCCGGGCACCCGATTCATACCAAATTTAAATGTAACAAGAATGTGTCCATTAGGTTATATCAAACGGTGTGATTTTAAATCACGTGACCTGATTTAAAAATACACCAATTTAAATGATTACTATTACGTTTCAAAACGATATATTAAAATCCGTATACCCAATAAGGCTGCAATTTGGCCAAATGAATGTTAATTTTAACGACCCGATTAACCCATGTAGTTCAACACTGTAAGATGACAGTTACATCAATGTAATACAAATATTTATGAATATACAAATTTATTGCAAATCGCGCACATGTATGAATATCAAATAAATTATTTTTTAATATATTTTAACTATATTATTCCAATACGATGATACGTTTCTATAGTATTAAATCGTCAAAACCGGTACTTTTTTAATAATAATTTTTAATAAAATTAGTTAGTTAATTGTAATGGCTTTTGTAACCGAATGTATTAAAACGACGTTGTATCATTATATTGTAACGACCTTCGTAATGGATTTTTAAATGGGTACCTTACGCTATACAATTTGTAACGGCCTTTTGAATATTGTAACACACTTTGAAACGCTTTTGGTTGTTCCAAAATTATATATATACAACACATTCAAAATTTTCACATTCCCTCCTCTCTCTTTTCTTTCTCTGTCTCTCACTGCCCGCTCGCTTCCCGCCGCCCGGCGCTGCCTCTCCCTCTCACGTACTAGCACCGCTCGTCCCCGGCGTGTCCATTTACCCCCCCCCGCCC
>NW_011628065.1:143534-210476 GCF_000512975.1 Sesamum indicum | reverse complement strand
TGTTTTATTAATTTTCAGAAATTTTCTGTTGATGGGTGATAGGTTATGAATATTTTCTAATTTTTTTCTATTGATTAATATTTTGTTAATGTAAATAATTTTGAATACAAATTGTTAACTAATTTCTCTAAATAATTTTTTGTTGAATACAATTTTGATAATTAATTTTTTATTCATTAATTTTTGTGTATGATTTTTGTGAATATAAACTGTTTCTGTAATGTTTTGTGTGTAAATATTTATGTTTCTTAATGATGTGAATTTGTTGTTAATTGATTTTTTTTAATATGCTGAATGTTTTTTAAATGCTGATAATCTGAATTTTCTCTTAATTTTGGTATTTTCTGGGAATTAATGTTTCTGAATCATGGAATTTTTGTGAATTACAGTTTGGTTAATCAATGATGAAATTGTTGTATTTTTTTGTGTAATTGGTTAATTCCATGATTTTATTTGAATTTTCAAATTAGTGTATAATTCATTGTATAAATCGCCCAAATGAGGTTTTCTATTTTTCATTTTTCTCTGTTATTTTTTAAATTTCTGACAATTGTATATAACAATTTATAATAGCTCATTCCTGTTTTTTAAAATTATTTTCAGAAATTATCGTCAATTTCTGAAAATTTCAGAAAATAAAATGACAAAGAATTAGGATATTGTTGGGTTTTAGTCCCAATTTAGGAAAAATATTCACAACAATGAAATTCTTAGGAAGTTAGAGGACCTCAATGTAATTTTTGGAAAATAGAAGATTTAATAGACTTATTAGAAGATTATGGCCCAATGAATTTTAATCAAATCTAATTTGATAAAATTCATTTAATTGAGCCCACTCAGTATTTAATCCAATTAAACACTCAAGCCCAAATTATCTCTTATTAATTAATGGAATCCAATTCGTTAATTAAATAAAGGCAAGTCCAATTTAAATTAATCCAATTAATTTAAATTTGGGCATCCATCCAATTGATCCCCATATGTGAATAATCTAATTACTTACATTTTAAGGAATTAATTCGAAATTAATTCATTGTTCTTTTCGGCGATTTGTGTGTGACTCTTTAGGTTCACCTTTCAGCTAGACTTGGGTGAGTATCCAATACTATTATTAATTAAATTTAATTTAATTGATATTTCTTGATTAACCCTTAATCAAGAAAGCTGGTCACCATGGGCGGCCATCTAGCAATGATCCATTGCACTAGAGACGAGGTGAATTTCTGTGTGAATATTTAGACTTTCGAGTCCATATGGGTATGGTCCTTTCATCTACCATCTCCCGGCCTTAGTCTAGGCCATGGAATTAAGTGTCAGTTTCCATCCTAAACTAGGCATCTATGCTTAATACTTGAGATCGCATTACGCCAAGTTTCTCGATATAGGAACCTCCTTTTCCTATTCAATCAGCGACTGTGACCACAGATTCATAGTGTGAGAACGCATTTTCAAGTGCATAGGAGATACCTCTGTCACATACTGACAGAGGACAGATCATCTTTTTGCAACTCACTGTCCTTGCTACAAACCCCGACTGTACTGGACAAGGTTTATGATGATCATATCTGTGTCACAATCACCTCTCTCACAGATCCAAGATACAATCATCCTATGCAAGTGCTTGCAATGATTCTTCAAGTTTGAAGACTACTCCCGTACTATCGAAGTCGGGGACTCAGGTCATACCGATCAAGCCTCCAAGGCTTCCACATGATGTCCCCCGCTAGGTGGTCCAGTCAATTGACCACTTTCTCAATCAAACCACTAAACTTGCATGGACGTCCAACATCTATCGCCGATAACACGCGGCACTCATCTAATGAATGCAATACTCAGTGCAAGTCTCAGTAGGACTCTCGATGCCCAGTCTTGAGGTCGTCGACTTGAAATATTTTAGACCAACCCTCAGAAGTTGGTTTCATAGCCACCATCAAATGCGCAACCCAACTACATGGGTTATTAAGTGGTCTGTGGGCATCTGTTGTGACGTGAAAGCAGTGTTTACCATAATTTAGTGAGCACAACAGACATATGCGCCAAAGACGAACACTTATCATATTCGTCCGGACAATATTACTTAAATAAAAATTGCTTGAATAGTTTTAAAAAATGCCAATCTAATTGGCCTTTGGTCACCTATTCCAACAATCTCCCACTTGACTTTAAAGTCAATTATTTATGTTTTCAGATTCTTCTAATCGTAAGCAATATCTGATACCGGCTAGGTCTTATGGGTCTATTGTAGTTTTTATTGATGTCGTACGATCTAACCGCATGTTACATCTTCCTATCATCACTCCAAGCAGATGATGGTGTCTAAGATTTTTCCTTGGACCTGTGATGAGATCTCGGGCCCTTTTACCTTGTGCTATAGCATAGTTGTCAACCCCTAAGGTGACTACTGGCGCGACAATTCTAGGTAGCACACCCAACAACCGGGTGTTATTTTTCAATCCTAGCCGTTTTCCAATATAACTTTTAAAGTTGTCATACATTCAATTTTCCATGATGATGTTTCTTGTGGTATTCCGCTTGGAACATTTCTAATATTACCATGTTATCATAAAACTTGAATGTATACTTTTTTTGAGATTAAACACTATTCATATGATGCTGGAAGCTATTATCGCTATAGCCTTCCAGAATGAACTCTCTATTAATTTGCATCAAAGCTCTTCTTTAATCCTTATGTAGGTATTACAGATAGCCCTTCAACAGCTGTCTGTTGCCTCGTTGGTGCACACTTGATATCCATTATTATGCTCAAAAAGCATAAGCAACATTAGGCTCAGTGCATTGAGCATCATTCCTATGCTGCTTACAGCAAGGACGTAGGGGATGTTAAACATCTAAGCGTCCTCATTTGTCTTCCTTGACTAAACCTTAGATAGCATATCCCTAAATACAAATCCAATTCCTATATGGAAAATTTTATGAACAAATATTTGTGTTTTAGAGTTCCAAAATATCTTTCTATCATTCCAAATGATCAAAGATATTTTTAACATCTAAAACACTAGGAACACAATTGAGCTCCCACTAACCTCCCACCTTATTCTTGACCAAGTTATGTACCTCATGAATTTGTCAAAACAAGTATCCTAGATACAAGACGTTCAAACGTAGTTTGATCTCCATAGTGGATTTTATGGCTCCAAGCCATTTATCCGGATCGATGTCCTACATTGCTTCTCCTTGTCTGGTCGGATTCAGAAACTCGTACCTTTTAGGTAACTGGAGCTTTATGATCATCCTTTGAAGAACCTAGATATGGTCAGTGAAGTTTTGATTATTAATGATGTTTGGATTATTTGATAACGAACCTGTATAAATCAGACTTCGAGTTCAATTTGCCTCCCACTAGTCCATTTTAACGTACGCAAGACCATTCCTTATACTCAAGACTTTTGTAGGTCACAGGTTGGCGAATTCATATCAAATATGGTGTTTGGATTATGACTTTAAGAAAACACCATGTTTTTCAGCTTGACAGTCTTCGAAAGTCCACATTTCAGCTTGACAATCAAATCTAATTTAATAAAATTCATTCCACTAGGTATTTAATCCAATTAAATAGTCAAGCCCAAATTGTCTCTTATTAATTAATGGAATCCAATTTATTAATTAAATAAAGACAAGCCCAATTTATATTAATCCAATTAATTTGAATTTGGGTTATCCATCCAATGGAACCCCATGTGTGAATAATCCAATTACTTATATTTTAGGGAATTAATTGCAAATTAATTCCTTGTTATTTCTCTGTGATTTGTATGTGACTCTTTAGATTCACCTTTCTGCTATACTTGGGCTGGTGTCCAACACTATTATTAATTAAATTTAATTAATTAATATTTTTTGATTAACCTTTAATGAAGAAAGTCAGTCACCATGGATGAGCATCTAGTAACGATCCAATGACACTAGAGACTAGGTGAATCTTCGTGCGAATATTTAGACTCCCGAGTCTATACGAGTACGATGCTATTGCCTACCGTCTCCCGACCTTAGTCTAGAGCATGAAATTAGGTGTTGGTTCCCATCCTGAAAAAATCGGTATGGTCCAGGAATGCGATGGAAGCGTGAAATAAAAAAAATTTGAAGACCTGTTCTAAAGGGTGTTCCCTTTGAAATTTCTGGGTATTTGGCGTTTGCCAAAATCGTAATAATGACCATGTGAATATGCTAGACATGTGGGTAGAGGATGAAACAAAAAGTACAGAAACATAATATGAAATTTTACCTTTTGTTTTTTTAGAAAACTACAACGTGTGTTGTTCCCTTTATGTTCTTCTATTCCGTTCACTTGTGAATTCAAACTAGAATTCGTCTAAGTTGTCCACACCATAAAATGAAAAGGTAAAGTTCTTGTTCTATTTCTAGATAGAATAATGAACCAAGAAGATAAACAACTCGAAACACAACAGTATTGTTTAGTGCTTTCGGATTGTTTTGTGTGCTAATTTGAATCCAATTCAAAATAGAACCAAAAGGAGAATATTTTTTAGAGAAAATTCATAGCTTTTGTGGTGGTTATGATGGATATATGTGTAGTTTTGTATATCACATACAATTGAATTCAAAATTCAATAACTACTAAATTTGCTTCCAAGACATCCTATACAACCGTATTCATATAACCTCCAACAATGATGATATAACTCCTCCATCAACTCCTTAACTTGCTTCAACCACCCTCAAATGGGTTTGGACTTCAAATATGCATCGGGCCCGATTTAATTAAATTAAATCAAGCCAACCAAAGTCCATTGATTTATTTAATCCAAATAAACAAATCTGAGCCCAAATACTAATTAATTGATTGGATCAATTAATTAAGCCAAACCCAATAAATTAATCCAATTAATTTAAAGGTGTTATGCCTAAAAATTAATTAATCCAATTAATTAATTCTTGAGCCATCTATCAAATGGATTGCTAAATAAATAATCCAATCATTTATATATATTCTCCTTGAATTGATTTAATCCAATTAAATTAATCAATTTCTTCTTGAATTAATTTCCAATTAATTCCACCAATTTCACAGTGATTTGTGAGTGATTCTTTAGGTTCACCCTTAGCTAGACTTGGGCTTGTGTCCAACACATTGATTAATTAAATCCAATTTAATTACTTTATATTCAATTAACCATTAATCGAAAATTTCCATCACCATGAGTGGTCGTCTAGCAACGTTCTATGACACTAGAGACTAGGTGAATGTTGGAGTGAACATTTAGGCTCTCGAGTACCATGTACCGACACTACCATCAGGCCGACCCAATTATTGATCAACTTGTATCGACTAAGTTCAAGAATTAGTTAAAACGATGTGTAAGTTAATACATTTTTTTTGAATTTTTAGAAATATGTTGCGTCCAAATTCAAAGTATCTTATTAATATATGAACGTGCAGGTACATCCCGAGTTGAACTACATGGACAACGAGCTCTTGAAGTGTCATTATTGGGGTCGAAGTGCACGTTAGTCCCTTGCTATTTTGTGAATGGGTACAACTTCCACACAGAACGTCACAACATCGGCAAGTCAACCATGAGTTGTAGGGTATGTGTCAAAAGTTGATTGTATACAGACGGGGATAATGACTTCTATGGAATCATCGAAGATATCATTCAATTGACATATCCACTTATTCCGAACTTGCATAACACTCTGTTCAAGCGTCGTTGGCTCGATCCTGTAAGAGGCATGAAGGTAAACCTACGCTATCACCTCATTGATGTAAACTTCATAAAGGTATACGAAAAGGATGAGCCATTCATACTTGCACAATAAGCAGTACAAATGTACTACACTGAGTACTAAAGTATTAAGAGGGACAAAGAGGATTAGATGATTGTCTGCAAAACCAAGACTCTGAGAGTTGTTCATGATCCAAGTGGACTGAGATCGCATATCAGTCGGAGGAAGTTGTACCAGTCCCTGAAGTTGCTACGGACAACCAACCGCACGATCTACTTGATCTCAATATTTACAAATTGTGGTCAAACTGATAATGAAGATGAAGAGGATGATGAAGACAACTTCGAGGACTAGGATACTAACGAGGATGAATACGAGGCTACATAATGTATATGAGTGAGGGGTGGCAGACCATTAGATTAGGGTACATAAAGTTGGTGCTCGCTTTCACACCACGTATGGCTCGAGCTGTGCAGTTGTAAGGGCAAGTAGTCTCCTCCGCCGTGTCGAAGGTGCCCAACGATCGTCTTTCTTTCAACTGTGGGTCTCTACAACAACATACAAAAGATCCATAGGTGAAGAAAAGAGGTCATTGAAACACATCTCTAGAGGAAAGGGATTAAGAACAACACTATCAGGTACGCCGAAATCAGGCTGAAAATCCAAACTAGTGAAACCACAAAATCCATTAGTTTAACAAAATATTCTTATTTTGCAATGTTGTAAAAAAAATCATAAAATTTTATTATTATTGTTTTAAAAATTTATTTTTTTATAACGTTCAAAGTAATTAAAAATTGTTAGAAATGGCGTTACAAAGTAAGGTGACCTACTTTTGGCATCAAGCAGGAAATAAAATTTTGTAATGGCCAAAACGCCAAACAGTTGTTAGAAATGCAGTTACAAACTAAATTTTTTTAAATCAGAATAAAAAAATGTGGAAATTTAAACTTTAATTGGCCATTACAAAGACCGTTACAATGGTAAATTTTACCAACTATTACAAAAGCAGTTACAAAAACGAGCCATCTCATAAATTCTGATAAAAAATACGACATCTTTACATTTGAGCACCTGATTCATACCAAATTTAATATATACAAGTATGTGTCTATTAAATCATATCTGACGGTATTAATTTAAATTACACGATCTTGAATGTTTACTATTACGTTTCATGAACGATACATCGAAATCCGTATACTCGATAAGGCTACAACTTGGCCGAATGAATTCTTTTGTAAGTGTGATCATATCTAACAGTTTGATCTTAATTTTAACAGCCCGATTAACCCATGCAGTTGAACACTGTAACTGATAGTTACATTAATGTATATTAATATTTATATATATACAAATTTATTGCATACTGCATACATGAATCAATGTCAGATAAAATTTTTTATTTTTTAATGTAATTCAATTATATTGTTCCACTATAATGATACGTTTCCTCAATATTAAATCGTGAAAAATGGCATTTATTTTTTAAAATTATTTTAATCAAAATAATTAGCTATTTGGAACACTGTTTGTTACGGCTACAACTAAAACGACGTCGTATCCATATATTGGAACACTTTTTGTAACAACTTTTTAAACGGTTACCATATACTGTATAAATATAACTGCTTTTCTAAACGGCTACCAACATTGTATAATTTGTAACAACTTTTTAAAAATTGTAACTCTTTTTGGCACGATTTTTGGAATGGTCATAAATTATATATACAACACAGGTAAATTTTTTTCCTTCCTTTCTCTTCTCTTCCCTATTTCTCTCTTCCTCACGCCTCCCTCCCTCCCTCTCTCTCTCTCTCCCTATCTCTCTCTTCTCGTTTTTTCCTCCCCCCCCCCCACACCACCAGCTACGTCCCCATTTTTATTTTTTGTAGAATTTTTGTGTAATTTTTTATTTTGTAATTTTAAAAAAGAATTCTGAATTTTTTTAAATTTCTATAAATTTGTGAAATTTTTTATTTTATGTAATTTTAAAAACATTTCCGAAGCTTTGCCTAATTTCTAAAATTTTTATCATTTTCTGTAATTTTAAAAACATTTCATAATTTCATAATTTCTGAATTTTTTTTAAATTATAGCAAATAAAAAATATTCAAAAATTATGAAAAATTTCTGATTTTTTTTTAAAATTACCAAAAATGATAAGGAAAATTATGCATTTTTAGAAAAAATAATAAGGAAAGTAATAAGGAAAATTATGCATTTTAGGGAAACAAATTGGTCATTAATGTAATTTAGGCAAAATTTGGACCTAAATGCAATTTTTAGTAGAATTATGTATTAGATGGAAAAAATTGGACCTTAATGTAATTTTAGGTGAAATTTGAACCTTAATGTAGTTTAATGCAGAATTTGGACATAAATACAATAATAAGGAAAATTATGTATTTTATGAAAAAATTGGTCATTGATGTAATATTAGCCAAAATTTGGACCTTTATCTAATTAAATGCAATTTTTAGGAAATTAATGAATGGACCTTATATAATTAGTGCTAATTTTAGGAAAACAATGAAATTTTATGATTTTTTTATAAATATTTTAAGGAAAAAATTAGGACCTTAATATAATTTTTCGGATAAATTTGGACTTTAATGAAAATAGTAGGAATTTTACAAAAAAAATTATAATTTTATCAACAATAAAATGCAATTATATTTTTAATGTTAATAATTTTTTAAATTGTAGATAATGACGATCGGTGCTCCGCCACCCCTAGTACGAGGTCATGGCTGGGGTCGTAGTCGCACCTGCAGCCGTGGCCCTCCTAGCCCTCCCCAGGATCAGCCAAAAGATGCACCTCCAGCAGCCCATCCTCGGAGGTAGTGTCCCCGCCGATACCTGCAGACTCCCCGCAGTAGGGTCAGATGCGGTGGGGGCTAGCAGTACACAGGCCCCGATGAGACCATGGGATGCACCATCACTACTACTTCCCCTAGTAGCCCAAAAGCACTTTATCAGCCTTCGGGATCCAGGTACGTAGAAAAATTTTGTCAATTAATTTAATATTTTTTTTTGAATTGTTTAATTATTATTTTTTGTGAATTAATTTTTTTTTCAAAGGGCATTATCCTCATCATTCGACCAACATCTTGGAATCCCAAAGGAGCACCAGCTATTCTGGTTCCAAAAATTGAAGGTAATAATAATATTATTTAATTTTAGATAATATTTATATTTTTAGATTAAATATTTATATATTTCTTTATTTGTCCATTATTCAGATGTCATATTGGTAGGACTAGGACAAAGAGTTGATGTTGAAACTCGTCAAGTCGCTGGTGAGGAAGTTCCTACGAAAGAAGTTTGCTGACCCCAAAACCAAGTGGCCCAACCATTGTGGCTGCCCGACGAAATCTGGCGCCAGTTACTGGAGTTCTGGTTGAGCCCAGAATTCCAGGCACAGTCGGCCAAAAATAAGGTCAATAGGGCAGCCAACCCAGAAGCAGCTGCGATCATCTACAGTGAGATGTCGTCATCCGTTGGGGCGCACAAGCAGAAGATGGTAAGTATATTAACGCATATTAGTAATTTCATTTAATTTTTTATATTTCTAATTTAAATTGATTTTTGACAGGAGACACAACTCGGACGTTCCGTCACTCAGATAGAGGCCTACAAAAGAAGAAGGACAACCACTAGAGTGGTTCGAGGGCAGAGGATGTTGCGGTGAGTAATTAAAAAAATTTACATAATTTATTCTTTTAATTTGAGTTATGTTTTTAATCTAATTATTTAAAATGTTCGCAAGAGATGTTTTTGAGGATGATGGAGGAACGCCAGAGACAGCACAACAACAATGAAAAGCCTCTATTGTCGTTACAATGTTCTATGGCCTCGGACGAGCAACAGGTTTCGATGTCAGGAGCGGACGATCGAAAGAGGGGCCGAGTTTTCAATCTCGACTCCGAGACCCACCACTCGATTGCTAGATCATCACAAGCCAGTCGTTCGACTGTTGTATCGCTCTCGCCACCACAACCGCAGTGCCCCGACATAGATGGTTGGGTGTTGGTCCTCGAGCGCTACATTAGAAGCATCAATCCCAACTGGTCTGATTATCTAGCTCCCGAGCCTCTAACTAATCCCTCAGCACCAATGATGACGACGACGACGAAGAACACGCGGCCGTTGTGGATAATTTAGATTTGGATTTTTTTTTGTATTTTGTAAAAATAATTTTGTAGTAATATTTTTTTAATTAAATAATTATTTTTTCTATTATGTGTTTTTTTGTATAAATTTATCAAGTTAATTTTATAAAAATAAATATTAAATAAAAAACTATAAAATATATTAAATAAAATAAATATTAAAACATATTAAATAAATAATAATTTTTGTAATTGCATTTGTAATGGCTTTTGTAATACACCAAGAACAGATAAAATCATCAGGCCGTTACAAAGAATGTGCCAAAAATATTAATTTCGAATGAGGCCGTTCGACAAAAATAGTGAAAAAAAACAATTACAAATGCAATGGCAAAAAACAGATACAATATAATTGAAAACTGTTACAAAATGTATTACAAAAATTATTCCAAATATCGTACACAACCATACCTAAATGTGTTACAAATGCCGTTACAATAATAATTAAATCAAATACAACCAAGCCGTTATAAAAGCAGTTTCAAATTTATTTTTTTTAATGTCACCAGGTTTGTAATGGCTACCAAGGGCCATCACAAATTGTAATGGCTTTCTGTAAAGCCGTTACAAAAAGTTTGTAACGCCTCGGTTAGTCGCAATAAGCCTTTTCGTTACAAAAGCCATTATAAATTAATAAAAATACCTTTACAAAATTCGTTCCAATAAAATGATTTTTTTTAGTGTGTGGACTTAGTAATTTTGATTTATGATATTACATTTTTTTTACTTAATCTTTACATATACATATATAGGGTTTGAAATAAGTGAACATACTTTGATGGGTTGCTCAGTAATTCTTGAATTTATTTACTTGCAATTTGATGGATGAAGAACAATTAAATAGTTGACGTAATTAATATTTTGCACCAAATATATATCTTTCGTGTCAAAAAATATAGCTTTATAGTTTTAATGCAATTTCAATTTGTAAACTGTATACATTGGTATGAATACCTAAGCTCAATTCACTAGAAAACCTATGACTATTTGTTATGATAAAAACTAATTAACCATAACAAGGCAACAACTGTTAATCGTCATTTTGATAAGCACCGTTAAAACTTCAGCCAAAGGTAAAGATTATGACCATAACGACAAACGTGACAAATTTTACTTATCCATGTGATTATACCTTAAAATTTTATAATTGATTTGTTTGATCATGTTGGATATTATTTATTCTAATTACCATGATTTTAAGAATTGAAGAAAAAATAATATGATCTGTTGTTACTGTCATTAGAGGTGTAAATAAGTTAACCTCGAGTCGAGCTCGATCTATTTTGGTATTTTATGTTGTATGGCTCAAGCTCGAACTCGAGCTGATTTATAATAATAATAGTAGTAGTAGTAGTAGTAGTAGTAGAACCATAGAGGATCGAAAAGCTGAAACGAAAATTTAAATCCAACCATGTAGGCGGAATGTATAAGAACAAACAAAAATTTCATAAATTCGTCCATGTAGCACCGTGTAGATGAAATGCAGTAAAAGAATATTTTTTATTATGATAGATATAAAGAGAATTGAATAAAGTAAGACTAAGCTGGGAGCCTTTTTCAATGAGTTAAACTAATAGATATGAATTTTGGTCAAAGGATACCACTAAAGCCCAAAACAACGCCAAAGAACGACAAAACTTGGCAGCAATGACAAAGCCGACCTTGTTCATACCCATCATTTAACTCAATGACCGTGAGTGTCTTTTCCTTATGTTTACTTAGTTTCTTCTTATATTTATCGCTAATGAAAAGTACTCTTTTGTTTTTTTAGCCTTACTATCTCCGTTGTTATGAATAATTCAGCAGTAGTAATTTAGCCTTGCATTAGGCTAAGAATAAGAACAGAAATAAGAATGAAGGTAGCTACATGTGCAGACATATAAACAAGAAAAACTTACAAGTAATTTGTGCTCCTTATGCTAAATAAAACTTTTATATAATTAAAGAGAAAAAAGGACAATGTAGAACTGCCTCAGCTTCAGCACATGAAGACTTCCGAGGGCTTGTGAACAAAAAGGGGGAGGGTTATATTTTGGTTTTTCATAATCTTGGAGAAGCTGCTCTCTTCTGACTCTGATCCTGATTGTTTGTACTCGTATTTCTCTTCAAAGAATTTTAAAACTTCCATTCTTGATTTTTCTTTCAAAGTCTCTCCGATTCCTTTGAACAAATTGTTCAAGAATTCTTCTTGAGTAAATTCCTCCAAGGGATTCTCCATTGAGACAAGAAAAATTATTTTCTCCATCTTTGGAAAAAATTTACATAGGAGATGCAATACCAAAAAAGATTCTTATTGAGCTCTATATTCATTTGTTTAAGATATTCCTCAATCTTCTAATCTTTTGTGATCACTCCTTTTTATTCAGGATCTCTGAAAAATATGTTCAAACGGATTTGGAGCTTGATTTTCTTCTATTGTCGCAACTTTTCTTCCATCATTAATAATCTCTCGACCATAGCATTTCTTGGTCTCAGGTTCAATCTGTATTTTGGGTTTTCATAATCTTCGAGAAGCTGCTCTCTTCTGACTCTGATCTTGATTGTTCTTTCTCTTCAAAGGATTTTAAAACTTCCATTCTTGATTTTCCTTTCAAAGTCTCTCTCATTTCTTTGAACAAATTGTCCAAGAATTCTTCTTGAGTAAATTCCTCCAAGGAATTCTGGGATTCTCTAGCGAGACAAGAAAATTTATTTTCTCCATCTTTGGAAGAAGTTTTCACAGGAGATGCAATACCAAAAAAGATTCTTATTGAGATCTTTCTACATTTGTTTAAGATATTTCTCAATCATTTGATCTTTTGTGATCCCTCCCTTATATTCAGGATCTCTGGAAAATATGTTCAAACGAATTTGGAGCTTGATTTTCTTCTATTTTCGCAACTTTTCTTCCATCATTAATAATCTCTTGATAGCATTTCTTGGTCTCAGGATCAATCTGTATTAACTTGCTCCAAAATTTTGAGCAATATCTCCTTTTGATACGTGAAATTTTCTGTAGGATAATTCCTACTTGTGGTAACCATTTTCAAATCAATGGAATAGAGAATTCCATAAAGAAATAGAGGGAAACCATTCCTTCGATCCATTTTCTTCATTTTTCTGCTTGGATAATTTTTGGCGAATAATGCAGCCACTCTGTATAGTATTCTTGGAAAATTTCAAGGAGAATAGAGATTGATGGACCAAAAGTTATCCACCATTGAAACACCCAATTTGGTATTTTTGCTGGAAGGCCAGTGGACAGATTTTAAAAAATCATGTGTGTTTTTTCTTATAATTTTCATAGAGAAAGGCATTATTGAATGGTTCAACATAATCCCAATAATTAAATTTAATTGAATTTTTTGATCTGGGTGAAAATATTCCTTTTCTCCTAATGGATTAATTCCCCATTCAATAGCAGTAAAGAATTTTTTAGTTAATGCTTTCAAATAATTAAACTCCTTTCCATTATTGGAGAATGTGTGATTAATTTCAACACTCTGGGTGGCCTTAAGAATACATTCATAATGCACCCTTAGTTTATATGATCCTACTGTATTAGATGCAAAATCTAGATATCTCTTCATTAGATATCATGGATCATTTTCCCATCTCAAATCATTATTCTCAGGAAGTATAATTGCCTCATGGTGTTTACTGAATTTATAATTAATTAATTCATCTTCATCTTCTTAGAATAATTTTGCGTAAGATGCCAAGTATGATGATTCATCAATCGTTAAGTTTTTGTATTTCTTTTTTAATTCAAGAAACTATTCAAAGAGTTCATTCTCTTCCTCAGAAATGTTATTATATTTCCCAATTCCGAAAATATTTTCCCTACTATGCCCTATTACAACAAAAAAACGGTCCAGCCGTCGGCCATCAGCTACAGCAGCAGCGCACCGACCGCAAAGCCAGCTGCGCACGCACGCTGGCTCCCTTGCAAGCATGCACATGGGCCCGGTACGAGCGCACTCTATGGACTGCCTATCAGCAGTGCACTGCTGCAGTGCCATTTTTTTATATTTCCACACACTAATCTGAAATTAAAAAATTCGACTTTCATAAAATACTTAAAATCAGCCAAAATTGTAAAAATTAAACAAATTAATTTTCTTACATAATTGTTCAAGAATAAGAAAAAAATATATCATATTTCAAAAGCACTAAAGAACATATTATCATGCTTATTCACACATAATCATAGCCCCTACATCGAACCAGGCTCTGATACCAATTGAAAGGCACAACGATGTGGATTTGCCCAGGACGCACAAGCGGAAGCGGTTAAAATAAATTGCGTGAATTAAAATGAAATCGCAATGAAACCTTAATTCCAAGGGGTCTACCATTGTAGTTCCCGGACGTTCGATTTAGATAATAAAATTAAATGAAAATAAAATTAATGGGACTATGGGTAGAATGAATAACAAGAGGACAAAAACGTAAATCAAGAATTACTTCTATCTTTTATTTACTTCGAACCACATTTGTTTTGATCCATTCACAAAAGACTTCAATGCAGAAACCTCTAAAGTTCCGTGCACAGCACACCGGAATTGGGATCCCTCAATTCTGTTGCTAGAAGAAAATTAGGGACAAAAATAGACACCAAGTGTGCATACAAGAGGGGCGGCCGAGTGGAAATTAGAGAGTAGGAAATTATTTTGCTTGCTTTTTTTATGTATTCATTAGTGATTCCAAATAACCAATAAGCATATATATATCTTGAATGAATTCATTAAAATATGTCTATGTTCATTTAACCATCCAGAAGGTAATAAAATCCTTTATTCCAAATAAAGGACGACTAACATAATACTTTCTAAAAGTGAATTTATTAGTCAATAATTTCCTTTTCTAACAATTTCCACCAACTTAATTAATGGGCTTGGGTCGTTTTTAATTAATTAAAATACAAGGCCAATTAATTAAATATCACTTAATTAAGACCATCATATATTTAATTGAATTAAATATATGAGCCCAATAACCCTTTATTAAATAATAAGTCCAACTTATTAAATAATAAGACTAGCCCAATATAAATTAGTCCATTTAATTTATCCGTGGGCATATTCATCCACTGGATCCCTCTCATATATATGTAATCCAATTACTTATAGAATTAATTGTCAATTAATCTCTCGTCCCTTTTCGATCATTTGTGTGTGACTCTTTAGATTCATCTTTTAGCTAGACTTGGGTTAGTGTCCAACACTCTTATTAATTAAAATCTAATTTAATTAATAATTCTCGATCAGTTCTTCAAAAGAAAACCCGTCACCATGGGTGGCTGTCCAGCAATGGTCCGTGGCACTAGAGACTAGGTGAATTTTCTTGTGAAGCTTTAGGCTCCTGAGTCCATCCGAGTATGGTCCTTCCGTCTAGCATCTCCCGACCTTCGTCTAGGGTATGGATTGGGCGTCGGTTTCCATCCTAGACTAAGCCTTAATACTTGTGATCCCATTAAGCCAAATTGCTCGCATAGGAACCTCTTCTTCCTACTCGACCAATGGTTGTGCTCACAGCTTTATAGAGCATAGGCGCATCTCCAAGTGCATAGGAGATACCTCTATCGCGTTTTGACAGGGGACGGTTCCTCTTCTTGGAACTCACCATCCTCGGTACGTACTTTGACTACATTAGACAAGGCCTATGATGACCATGTCTGAGACACAATCACCTCTTGCACAAACCTAAGATACAGTCGTCGCATGCACGTGACTGTCGTGATTCCTCATTGAGGACTACTCCCATACTATCGGAGCTGGAGACTCAAATCATACCGACCAAGCTTCCAAGCCTTTCATATGACGATCTCCACGAGTCAGTTTAGTCGATTCGACACCTAGCCAATCGACATATTAAGATCGCATAGACGTCCCACGTCTGTTGCCGACGAAACACGACACTTTTCAAATGAATGCGACTCTTAATGTAAGTCGCTATAGGACACTCGATACCCAGTCTCGAGGTCCTCGACTTGGAATATTTCAGACCTAACCCTAAATAGATGATTTCATGACCACTATTCATTGTGCAGTCCAACTATTGCATGGTTGTTAAAGTGGTTTGTGGGCATCTGTTGTGACGTCCAGGCAATGCTTGACGTAATTTGGTAAGCACAACAGATACATGTGCTGATGACGAATTCTTACAACATTCATTAGCACAATGTTGCTTAAATAAAGATTGCTTCTACGGTTCTCAAAACTGCCAATCCAATTTGCTTTTGGCTACGCATTCCAATAGATACTAGCTTCCAATTATATGTGAATGGTGGCTAGTCTCAATTTGAATGTACATTCAAACTTAATAGTGATATGGTGGCTTGGAATGGTTTCAAGCGCGATGCCACAATGGTTTTTCACCATGGAAGTAAAATGTATAGTGACTTTAATAGTTGCTCAGGAAGTATTTTGGATGAAAAACCACATCCAATGGTTACTTGGAGGATAATAACTAGGCAATGACACAAATAAAAGGGTTGAGGTCTCATCACATATACAAGGAATATTCTTAGATGCCACCATTAGCTTGTCCCGATGGTAGGAAGAGGTGACGTGCAGTTCGACCCCATCATTTCAGCAGAAAATATGGTAGCCCCAGAGACTGAACTGGTATCCCAGATTGCTCACTCAGATAGGTCTGAGGGATATGGGCGATTGACTTTAGGTCAAGTCGGAGATTGTTAAAATAAGTGACCAGAAAGCCAAATGGACCGGCAATTTTGGGAACCATTTAGCAATCTTTATGAATGTGATACTATCTTAATGAATGTAGTAAGCATTCATCTGTGGCACTATGTGTTTGTTGTGCTTACTATTTACTTAAAACAGTGTTTTAATGCCACAACAATGCCCATAGATAAATTCAATAACCTATGTAGTTGGGTTGCCAATTGGATGGCAGCTTTGAAATTAACATCTAAACGTTGGTCTAAACATTCCAAGTCGAGGACATCGAGACTAGCCATCAACAGTCCCATAGAGACTTGCGCCAGGCATTGCATTCATTGGATGAGTGTCGTGTTTCATCGGCCGCTGATATGGGATGTCTATCCAATTTTAGTTGATTAGTTGACAAAGGTTGTTAACCTGACCCTGAGATGTGGATCATCCAAGGCACATTAGCATGGCGTACTCCTCCTGTTCGAACCGGGGTTTGAAACCAAACCTCTCCTCAGGAGGATAGATGGGGCGATTCGTGTGAGATCCAATGTAGATCCAACTTTCGATTCACTCGTGGGATCCGGGCGGTCCGGGGGGGACCACCACGGTTCCTCTCTTCTCGAGAACTGATTGAATTGACTCGTGGGAATTAACATATGGAATTCTTGGAGGCTTGATTGGTATAAATTGAATTTTTGGCTCCAAAATTACAGGATTAGTCCTTTGACTTGAGGAATTATTGCAGTCGCATGCATATGATAGCTATATCTTGAATCTGGCAGAAGATGACTTAGTCTTTGATGTGCTCGTTATAAGCTTTGTCCATTGTAGTGAGGACAGTGAATTTGAAAATAGAATCGATCCCCTATTATTATATGATGGATATATCTCCTATGTGCTCTGGGATGGTTTAGACTCTCTAAATCTATGTTTATAGCGATTGGTCGAATAAGAAATGGTTTTCTTTGTCCATCAATAGAGTAAACACATCTCAAGTATTCAATATAGTTGCATGATCCAGGATGGGAAACCGACACCCAATTCCATGCCCTAGACTAAGGCTGGGAGATGGTCGATGGAAGGACCGGACCTATATGGAACTTGAGAGCCTAAATGTTCATGCCAATATTCACCTAGTCTCTAGTATCATGGACTGTAGCTAGATGGTCACCCATAGTGATGGGCATTTTCAATTAATGGTTAATTGAAAATAATTAATTAAATTAGATTTAGTTGATTATTTGTGTTGGACATAATGCCTAAATCTAGTTGAGGGTGTATTTAAAGAGTCACACACAAATCACTATAAAATTGGTGGAATTAATTTGAGCTTAACACCTTTAAATTAATTGGATTAATTTATTAAGTTTGGCTTAATTAATTGATTTAATTAATTAGTGTTTGGGCTTGATTTATTTAGTTAGATTAAATGAATCTTTTGGACTTTGTTGGGCTAAAATTAATTTAATTAATTATTGTCCAATGAACTTTGGTTCGACTTACTAATTTGATTAAATCAGTCTCACTGCATATTTGAAATTCAAGCCCATTTGAGGGAGATTGGAGCAAGCTAAAAAAGAGTTGAAACTCGTCTCCATGATGAACATGATGGAGTGGACAAAAAAAACTATATCTATTCCATAGTGTGTTGTGGACAAATTAGAGAGTTCTAATTTGGATTCTAAAGTGAATGGAAGCGGAACGAAAAGAAAAACAACGCACGTTGCTACTCATCTAAAGAAACAAAAGGTAAAGTTTCATGTTATATTTCTATTACTTTTGTTTCATCCTCTAGCCACATGTCTAGCTTGCTTATCTATTTGTTATTATGCTTTTGATAAACACTGAATGCCCAGGAAATTCAAAGGGAACAACTCTTTGAACCGTTTTAATTTTTCTTTTTTTATTTTATGCTTCCGCCGCGTTCTCGGGCCCTACCGATTCTTTCGTTGTCATTTAGTGAAATTCTTCATGTAAAAGACGATGTTAAGCTATCTCCGGTGAGGAAGAAATCGAACTTTGATTTGACATGGTTCGGTCAGTGTTTCACTGAATTACCTGGCCCATCTAGATATGGACTTGCTAAAAAACTGTCAAGTTTAAAAACATGGCATTTTCTTAAGGTCGTGATCCAGACACCATATTTAATATAGATTGGCAAGCCTATGTCCTACAAAAGGTTTTGAGTATGAGGAATGGTCCTACATACATCAAGGGACTGATGGAAGGCAAATTTGATTCGAAGCCTGATTTGTATAAGTTTGTTATGGAATAATATAAACATCATTTGTAATCAAATCTTCACTAACTACATTTCAGTTCTTCGATTCACGATCAGAAAGCTCCAGTTACCTGAAAAGTACGAGTTTCTAAACCTAACTGGATAAGGAGAAGGGATGTAAGAGATCAATCATGATAAATAGCTTGCAGACGTAATATCTACTATTGAGTACGAACGAGGTTTGAACGTCCTGTATCTAGAATACTTGTTTTGACAAATTCATGAGGTACATGACTCGATCAAGAACAAGGTGGAAGGTTAGTGGGAGCTCAATTATGTTCCTAGTATTTTAGATGTTTAAAACGTTGTTGTGGAACTCTAAAATATGATATTGTTCATACAAGTCCCCATATAGGAATTGGGTTTCTATCTAGACAAGCTATCCAAAATTCAATCATGATAGACTGATGAGGAACTTAGATGTTTGATATCCCCTACATCTTTACTGTAAGCAGCATGAGAATGTTGTTTAGTGCACCAAGCTCGATGTTGCTTATGCTTTAAGCATAACAATGGATATCAAGTGTGCACCAACGAGGCAATAGGCAGTTGTTGAAGAGATATCTTTAATACCTGATAAGGATTTAAGAAGACCTCTTGACGCATTTAATGGCAGTTGATTCTGGAAGGTTATATAGCTTCCAGCGTCATATGAATAATGTTTAGTCTCAAAACGAGCGTATACTTTATGATGTTGTGCTAATTTGGAAACGTTCGAAATGGAATACTAGAAGAAGCTTCATCATGAAAGTTGAATTTATGGCAACTTTAGAAGTTGTATTGGAAAGTGGTTGTGATTGAAAAATTACACTCGATAGCTGGGTGTACTACCTAGCATGGTCGTGCTAGTGATCACCTTGGAGGATGACAACTATACTATGGCACAAGTTAAAAGGCCCGAGATCTCATCATAGATCCAAGAAAAATTCTTAGACACCAGCATTTGCTTGGAGCGAAGGTAGAAAGATGTGATGTGCTGTTGGACCGCAGAACATTGGTAGAAATGAGGGTAGACCCGTAAGACTTAGGCGGTTTTATAGATTGATCATGATCAGATTAGTCTGAAAATTTGAGTAATTAGGTTTAAAGTCAAGTGGGAGATTGTTGGAATAGGCGACCAAAAAGCTAATTGGATTGGCAGTTTCCAAAAACATTCAAATAATTTTTATTTAAGTAATATTATCCCGAGAAATATGGTAAGTATTCCTCTCTGGTACATGTATCATTATGCTTATCAATTACATTAACAACTGCTTTGATGTCACAACAGATGCCCACGAACCATTTAATAACCCATGTAGTTGGGTTGTGCATTAGATGGCGGCTACAATACCAACTTCTGAGGATTGGTCCGAAATATTCCATGTCGAGGATTTCGAGACTGGGCATTGAGAATCCTATTGAGACTTGCACTGAGTATTGCATTCATTGGATGAGTGTCGTGTTTCATCTGCGATAGATGTTGGATGTCTATGAAATTTCAGTGGGTTAATTGGCAAGATGGTCAACAGACCGAACTGACTCACGGGGATCGCAATATGAAAGCCTTAGAGGCTTTGTCGGTATGGCTTGAGTCCTCGGCTCTAATGGTATAGAAGTAGTCCTCAGTCTTGAGGAATCATGGGTCACATGCATACGATGGTTGTATCTTGGATCTATGCCAGAGGTGATTAGGTTTTAGACTTGATTATCATAAGTCTTGTCCAGTGCAGCCAGAGTATGTAGCGAGAACGGTGAGTTCCAAGAAAAGGATCCTTCCCCTGTCAGCATGTGACAGAGATTTCTCCTATGCACCTGGAGATGCGTTCACACCTTATAAACTTGTGGCCACAGTGGTCGATTGAATAGGAAAAAGAAGTTTCTATGTTGAAAAATTTGACGTAATGCGATCTCAAGCATTGAACATAGACGGCTAATCCAGGATGGGATTGCAAATACATGAGGGTCCATATGCGATCTCAAGGAATTAATTTGGAATTAATTTCATAAGGTGTAACTAATTAGATTACTCATGCCTACTAATTGGATTAATTTAAATTGGGTTTGTCATTATTAATTAATGAATTGGACTCTATTAATTAATAAGAGACAATTTGGGCTTGAGTATTTAAGTAGATTAAATACTTAGTGGGGTCAATTAAATTGTACTCTTAATTTATTTTTTAATAAATTCGGCCCACTCATTGAGTCCCACTAGCAAAATTGATGGGGAGAAAATTGTACTTTTGGAAAGTGCTAGCTAGGTTATAATTAGATTCGTTTCTATTTGGAATAGATTGAAGAGTTGCCTTACAGATAATGAAATATATCTAGATACATTCTTATTCATCTATTCAAGGCATATATATTAGTATTGTGTATAATTTTTTAGGAAATACTTCATTACACAATGCAACACCAAAAAAAAAAAAAATCCTCTCCTCTCCTCCATGTTTTCGACCACCATCTCTCTTCTCCCCAAGAGTGAGATTTTGGTCTTGATTCCATCTAGCAAAGGGATTAAGTCCTCCTTTATTCCTGTGTGATGTGGATCATCTTTGGAGGATTCCTACGTTAGAATCTCGGGTGGACATTCAACAAAATTAGTCGGTTGAAAGCTCGAAATTTGTGTGGAAGACAGGCTTTTAGCGAACTTTGTTTCTAGCTGAAGATATATAGCCAATGCTATAGTGAACAACCACTGGTTATTCAGGTGCTGGAGCAGGCAATGATACTACAACTGCTGGTGTGCAATTTTAGTTTCCGTTTCTATTGCTTTCAAAATTTATGCTTACACATTTAAACACAATATAAACTATAATTACTTGCAGAAAAGGAATATCCATTAGTCCTTTTACACATAATTTACCATTAGTAAAAAGTCATCTAGTAATATATAAGAACATCCTTTTACACATAATTCACCATTACAATAGCATTCAATATTTGAAGATCTAGTAATATATAAGAACATCCTTTTACACATAATTCACCATTACAATAGCATTCAATATTTGAAGTATATTGAGATGTTTCTGACATCTTTTGGCCTATTTCTCTCAAGATTAAGTGATGAAAAAAAGATGAAAATATTGTGTGGTGTTTGTGCGTTATTTACATATACAAATAGCAAAAAAATATTTTTTTGGCGCCTTTTTTCTCTCCAAAAATTACACATAAGTCTGGTCTTTGTTTTTCTCGCCAGCTGCCAGTTGACTAACGGCACGTGACAACTCACATGCCGTTTCCTTTAATTGTTAACAGAACATGACTATTTCTGTTAAAAAAATGGGGTTTCAGGTCTAAAGGTGTTGAACACGTAAAGTGTGGGACTACAAGTGAGAAGGGCCCTATCTAGTGGGACCAAAAATGATATTTTGCCTCTATTTTTTTTGCTTGCTGTCAGTTGACTAGCGGCACGTGACTTGTCACATGCCATTTCCGTTAGTTGTTAATGGAACAAGACCATTTCTGTTAAAAAAATAGGATTTTGGGACTAAAGGTATTGAACACGTAAAGCGTGAGACTCCAAGTGAGAAGGTTCCTATCTAGTGGGACCAAAAGTGATATTTTGCCCTAAAGTGATAGTTTCGTGGAATTATGAGAACGTTCAAAGTTTAGCAGTTTTCCGCAATTTTATTAAATAATGTTTGTTTCCCTTTCATACTAACGTGTAGTTATTAATACGCTTAGAAAATTTACCATACAAATTCAACGGTTTAGACCTACATTTGCGTCGAGTTTCATGGAATTTTGTGAACGTTCAAAATTTAGTTGTTTTACGTGCTTTTATTAAAAAAAGTTTGTTTCCCTTTCATACTAACTTGTAGTTATTATTATGCTTAGAAACTTTACCATACAAATGCATGGTTTTAGACTTACGTTTGGGTCAAGTTTTGTGGAATTCTGAAAATGTTCAAACTTTAGCTGTTTTACACAGTTTTATTAAAGAAAGTTTGTTTACCCTTCATACTAACTTGTAGTTATTATTATGCTTAGAAATTTACAGACAACGTTAGGGTTAAGTTTCGTAGATTTCTGAGAACGTTCCAAATTTAGTTGTTTCACACGGTATAATTAAAGAAAGTTTATTTCCCTTTCATACTAACTTGTGGGTATTATTACGCTTAGAAAAGTTAACATACAAATGCATGGGTTTAGAACTACGTTTTTGTCAAGTTTTATCGAATTTTGAGAAAATTCAAAATTTAGCCGTTTTACTCAGTTTTATTAAAGAACGTTTGTTTCTCTTTCATCCTAACCTATTGTTATTATTTCACTAAGAAACTTTACCATACAAATCCATGAGTTTAGACCTACGTTTGGGTCAAGTTTCGTGGTATTCTGAGAACGTTTAAAATTTAGCTGTTTTATGCGGTTTATTAAAGAAAGTTTGTTTCCCTTTCATACTAACTTGTAGTTATTGTTACGCTTAAAAAAATTACCATACAAATACATTGGTTTAGACCTACATTTTGGTCAAGTTTCGTGGAATTCTGAGAACGTTAAAGCTTTAGCTGTTTTACGCCGTTTTATTAAAAAAAGTTTGTTTCCCGTTCATCCGAACCTGTTGTTATTATTACACAGAAAATTTACCATACAAATCCATGAGTTTAAACCTACGTTTGGGTCAAGTTTCGTGGTATTATGAGAACGTTTAAAATTTAGCTGTTTTACGCAATTTTAATAAAGAAAGTTTGTTTACCTTTCATACTAACTTTTAGTTATTATTATACTTTGAAAATTTACCATACAAACGCATCAGTTTAGACCTACGTTTGGGTCAAATTTCGTGGAATTCTGATAACGTTTATAATTGAGTTGTTTTACGCTGTTATATTAAACAAAGTTTGTTACCCTTTCATACTAACTTGTAGTTATTTTTATACTTAGAAAATTTACCATACAGACGCATGGGTTTAGACCTACGTTTGGGTCAAGTTTCGTGGAATTCTAAGAACGTTCAAAATTTAGCTCTTTTACACAGTTTTATTAAAGAAAGTTTGTTTCCCTATCATACTAATTTGAAGTTATTATCACGCTTATAGAATTTACCATACAAATCCAAGCGTTTAGACCCACATTTGGGTCAAATTTCGTGGAATTCCGATAACGTTTAAAATTTAGTTGTTTTACGGGGTATTATTAAACAAAGTTTGTTTTCCTTTCATACTAACTTGTAGTTATTATTACACTTAGAAAATTTCCCATAAAAAAGCATGGCTTTAGACATACATTTGGGTCAAGTTTCGTGTAATTCTGAGAACGTTCAAAATTTAGCTGTTTTACACGGTATTTTTTAAAAAAGTTTGTTTCCCTTTCAAACTAACTTGTAGTTATTATTACGCTTAGAAAATTTACCATACAAATGCATGGGTTTACACCTACTTTTGGGTCAAGTTTCGTGGAATTTTGAGAACGTTCAGAATTTAGTTATTTTACGCAGTTTTATTAAATAAAGTTTGTTTCCCTTTCATAGTAACTTGTAGTTATTATTACGCTTATAAAATTTTCATGCAAATGCATGGGTTTAGAACTACGTTTGGGTCAAATTTCTTTGAATTTTGATAACGTTAAAAAATTTAGTAGTTTTGAACGGTATTATTAAAAAAAGTTTGTTTCTCCTTTCAAACTTACTTGTAGTTATTGTTATGCTTAGAAAATTTACCATACAAATGCATGGGTTTAAACCTATGTTTGGGTCAAGTTTCATGGAATTACTAGAACATTCAACATTTAGCAGTTTTACGCGATTTTATTAAATAATATTTGTTACACTTTCATACTAACTTGTAGTTATAATTACGCTTAGAAAATTTACCAAACAAATGCATTGATTTAGACCTACATTTGGGTTGAGTTTCGTGAATTTTGGAAACGTTCAAAATTTATCTGTTTTACACGGTTTTATTAAAAAAAGTTTGCTTCCCTTTCATACTAACTTCTAGTTGTTATTACTAAAGTGTGTTTAGACCTATATTTGGGTCAAGTTTTATGGAATTCTGAGAACATTCAAACTTTAGTTGTTTTACGCAGTTTTATTAAAGAAAGTTTGTTTCCGTTCATACTAACTTGTAGTTATTATTATGCTTAGAACACCATAAAATTGCATGGGTTTTGGCCTACGTTTGGCTCAAGTTTCGTTAAATTCTGATAACGTTCAAAATTTAGCTATTTTACACGGTTTATTAAACAAAGTTTGTTTCTCTTTCATACTAACTTGTAGTTATTATTACACTTAGAAAATTTACCATAAAAATGCATGGGTTTAGTCATACGTTTGGGTCAAGTTTCGTGTAATTCTGAGACTGTTCAAAATTTAGCTGTTTTATGTGGTATTATTAAAAAAAGTATGTTTCCCTTTCAAGTTAACTTGTAGTTATTATTATGCTTAGAAAATTTACCATACAAATGCATTGATTTAGACCTACATTTGGGTCGAGTTTCGTGAATTTTGGAAACGTTCAAAATTTATCTGTTTTACACAGTTTTATTAAAAAAAAAATTGTTTCCCTTTCAAACTAACTTGTAGTTATTATTACTAAAGTGGGTTTAGACCTATATTGAGGTCAAGTTTTATGGAATTCTGAGAACATTCAAACTTTAGTTGTTTTACGGAGTTTTATTAAAGAAAGTTTGTTTCCGTTCATACTAACTTGTAGTTATTATTATGCTTAGAAATTTTACCATACAACTGCATGGGTTTAGACTATGTTTAGGTCAAGTTTCGTAGAATTCTTATAACGTTCAGAATTTAGTTGTTTTACACAGTATAATTAAAGAAAGTTTACTTTCATTTTATACTAACGTGCGGCTATTATCACGCTTAGAAAATTTACTTACAAATGCATGGGTTTAGATCTACGTTTCGGTCAAGTTTCATCAAATTCTAAGAAAGTTCAAAATTTAACCGTTTTGCACAGTTTTATTAAGGAAAGTTTGTTTTTCTTTCATCCTAACCTGTTGTAATTATTACACTTAGAAAATTTACGATATGAATCAATGAGTTTAGACCTACGTTTGGGTCAACTTTCGTGGTATTCTGAGAACATTCAAAATTAGTTGTTTTATGCGGTTTATTAAACAAAGTTTGTTTCCCTTTCATACTAACTTGTAGTTATCATTACGCTTAGAAAATTTACCGTACAAATGCATGGGTTTAGACCTACGTTTGGTTCAAGTTTTGTGGAATTATGAGAATAATCAAAATTTAACTGTTTTACACAGTTTTATTAAAGAAAGTTTGTTTTCTTTTCATACTAACTTAAAGTTATTATTACGCTTAAAGAATTTACCAAACTAATGCAAGGGTTTACACCTACGTCTGGGTCAAGTTTCATGGAATTTTGTTAACGTTCAAAATTTAGCTATTTTTCACGGTTTTATTAAAGAAATATTGTTTCCCGGTCATACTAATTTGTTGTTATTATTACGCTTAGAGAATCTACCATACAAATGCATGGGTTTAGACCTACGTTTGGGTCAAGTTTTGTGGAATTCTGAGAACGTTTAATATTTTCCTGTTTTACGCAGTTTTATTACACAAAGTTTGTTTTCCTTTCATACTAACTTGTAGTTATTATTATGCTTAGAAAATTTACCATACAAATGCATCAGATTACACCTATGTTGGTGTCGAGTTTCATGGAATTCTGAGAACATTTAAAATTTAACATAAAAATGCATGGGTTTCAACATACGTTTGGGTCAAATTTTGTGTAATTCTGAGACCATTCAAAATTTAGCCGTTTTATACTGTATTATTAAAATAAGTATATTTTCCTTTCAATCTAACTTGTAGTTATTATTATGCTTAGAAAATTGACCATAATAATACATGGGTTTAGACCAACTTTAGGTCAAGTTTCGTGGCATTCTGAAGACGTTCAAAATTTAGCTGTTTTACGTGGTTTTATTAAAGAAAATTTGTTTCCCTTTCATACTGACTTGTAGTTATTATTAAGCTTAGAACATTTACCATACAAATGCATGGGTTTTGGCCTACATTTGGCTCAAGTTTCGTTAAATTCTAATAACGTTCAAAATTTAGCTATTTTACACGGTTTATTAAACAAAGTTTGTTTATCTTTCATACTAACTTGTAGTTATTATTACACAAAAAATTTACCATAAAAATGCATGGGTTTAGACATACGTTTGGGTCAAGTTTCGTGTATTTCTGAAACCGTTCAAAATTTAGCTGTTTTATGTGGTATTATTAAAAAAAGTATGTTTCCCTTTCAAGCTAACTTGTAGTTATTATTATGCTTAGAAAATTTATCATTCAAATGCATGGGTTTAGACCAACTTTGGGTCAAGTTTCGTGGAATTCTGAAAATATTCAAAATTTAGCTATTTTACGCGGTTTATTAAAGAAAGTTTCTTTCCCTTTCATACTAACTTGTAGTTATTATTACGCTTAGAAAATTTACCACACAATTGCACAGGTTGAGACCAATGTTTAGGTCAAGTTTCGTGGAATTCTGAGAACGTTCAAACTTTAGATGTTTTTCGCAGTGCTATTAAAGAAAGTTTGTTTTTCTTTCATACTAACTTGTTGTTATTATTACGCTTAGAAAATTTACATACAACTGCATGGGTAACGACCAACGTTTGGGTCAAGTTTCGTAGAATTTTGAGAACGTTCAAAATTTAGCTGTTTTATACGGTTTTATTAAAGAAACTTTGTTTCCTTACATACTAACTTGAAGTTATTATTACGCTTAGCGAATTTACCATATAAATTCATGGGTTTAGACCAACTTTTGGGTTAAGTTTTGTGGAATTCTGAGAACGTTCAAAATTTGGCTATTCTACGGAGTTTTATTAATAATAATATTTTCCCTTTCATAGTAACTTGTAGTTATTATTATGTTTAGAAAATTTATCATAAAAATGCATGGGTTTACACCTACTTTTGGGTCAAGTTTCGTAAAATTCTGAGAACGTTCAATATTTAGCTATTTTACTCAGTTTTATTAAATAAAGTTTGTATCCCTTTCATAGTAAACAAAGTTTGTATCCCGTTCATGGGTTTAGACCTACGTTTGGGTCAAATTTAGTTGAATTTTGAGAATATTCAAAATTTAGCAGTTTTGAACAGTATTATTAAAAAAAGTTTGTTTCTCCTTTCAAACTTCCTTATAGTTATTATTCTGCTTAGAAAATTTACCATGCAAATGTGTGGGCTGGACCTACATTTGGGTCAAGCTTTGTGTAATTCTGAGAGCGTTTAAAATTTAATTGTTTTACGCAGTTTATTAAATCAAGTTTGTTTTTCTTTCATACTAACTCGTAATTATTATTACACTTAGAAAATTTATCATGCAAATGCATGGGTTTAGACCTATGTTTGGGTCAAGTTTCGTGGAATTCTGATAACGTTCAAACTTTAGCTCTTTTACACAGTCTTATTAAAGAAAGTTTGTTTACCGTTCATACCAACTTGTAGTTATTATTATGTTTAGAAAATTTACCATACAACTGCATGGGTTTAGACTAGCTTCGGGTCATGTTTATTGGAATTTTGAGAATGTTCAAAATTTAGCTGTTTTACACAGTATAATTAAAGAAAGTTTTTTTCCCTTTCATACTAACTTGTGGCTATTATTGGGCTAAGAAAATTTACCATACAAATGCATTGGTTTAGACGTATGTTTGGGTCAAGCTTCTTGGAATTATGAGAAAGTTCAAAATTTAGCCGTTTTACGCAGTTTTATTAAAGAATGTTTGTTTCCCTTTCACACTAATCTGTTGTTATTATTACCCTTAGAAAATTTACCATAAAAATCAATCTGGTTAAACCTATGTTTGGGTCAAATTTTGTTATACTCTGAGAACATTCAAAATTTAGCTGTTTTACTCGATTTTATTAAAGAAAGTTTATTTCCCGTTCATACTAACTTGTAGTTATTATTATGCTTAGAAACCGTACAACTAAATGGGTCCAGACCTAAGTTTGGGTCATATTTTTGTGAAATTCTGAGAACGTTCAAAATTTAGCTATTTTACACAATTTTATTAAATAAAGTTTGTTATATTTCATACTAACTTGAAGTTATTATTATGATTAGAAAATTTACCATACAAATGCAAGGGTTTAGACCTACGTTTCGGTTAAGTTTCGTGGAATTCTTAGAACGTTCAAAATTTAGGTATTTTACGTGATTTTATTACATAAAGTTTCTTTTGCTTTCATACTAACTTGTAGTCATTACTACGCTTAAAAAAATTACCATACAAATGCATCGGTTTAGACCTACATTTGGGCCATGTTTCGTGGAATTCTGAGAACGTTCAAAATTTAGCTATTTTACGCGGTTTTATTAAAGAAAGTTTGTTTCCCTTTCATACTAGTTTGTCGTTATTATTTCGCTTAGAAAATTTTCCCCATAAATGCATGGGTTTAGACCTACATTTTGGTCAAGTTTCGTGGAATTCTGAGAATGTTCAAACTTTAGCAGTTTATTCAGTTTTATTAAAGAAAGTTTATTTACTGTTCATACTAACTTGTAGTAATTATTATGGTAAGAAAATTTACCGTACAACTGCATTGGTTCAGACTACGTTTGGGTCATCTTTCGTGGAATTCTGAGAACGTTCAAAATTTAGTTGTTTCACACGGAATAATTAAAGAAATTTTAGTTCCCTTTCATACTAACTTGTGGCTATTATTACGCTTAGAAAATTTACCATACAAATGCATTGGTTCAAACCTACATTCCGGTCAAATTTCATCAAATTCTGAGAAAGTTTAAAATTTAGCCGTTTTACGCGGTTTTATTAAAGAAAGTTTAGTTTTCTTTCATACTAACCTATTGTTATTATCACACTTTGAAAATTTATCATACAAATCCATGAGTTTAGACCTTGTTTCGGTCAAGTTTCATGGTATTCTAAGAACGTTCAAAATTTAGCTATTTTACGCGGTTTTATTAAAGAATATTTCTTTCCCTTTCATACTAACTTGAAGTTATTATTACGCTTAGAAAATTTACCATACAAATGCAAGGGTTTAGACCTATGTTTGGGTCAAGTTTCGTGGAATTCTGAAAACGTTCAAAATTTAGCTGTTTTATGCAATTTTATTAAATAAAGTTTGTTTACCTTTTATACTAACTTGTAATTATTACTATGCTTAGAAAAGTTACCATACAAATGCATCAGTTTAGACCTACATTTGGGTTGACTTTTGTGGAATTTTGAGAACGTTCAAACTTTAACTGTTTTACGCGGTATTATTAAAGAAAGTTTGTTTTCCTTTCATATGTAGTTATTATTACGCTTAGAAAATTTACCATACAAATGCATGGGTTTACCGTTCATACTAACTTGTAGTTATTATTATGCTTATAAAATTTACCATACAACTGCATGGGTTCAGACTACATTTGGGTCAAAATTCGTGGTATTATGAGAATATTCAAATTAGTTGTTGTATGCGGTATAATTGAAAAACGTTTATTTCCCTTTCAAACTAACTTGTGGCTATTATTTTGGTTAGAAAATTTACCATACAAATGCATTGGATTAGACCTACGTTTGGGTCAAGCTTCTTGAAATCTGTGAAAGATCAAAATTTAGCCGTTTTACGCAGTTTTATTAAAGAAAGTTAGTTTCTCTTTCACACTAACTTGTTGTTATTATTACCCTTAGAAAATTTACCATAAAAATCAATGAGGTTAGACCTATGTTTGGGTCAAATTTTGTTATACTCTGAAAATATTCAAAACTTAGCTGTTTTACTCGATTTTATTAAAGAAAGTTTGTTTCCCGTTCATACTAACTTGTAGTTGTTATTACGCTTAGAAACCATACGAATGCATGGGTTTAGACCTACGTTTGAGACAAGTTTCGTGAAATTTTGAGAACGTTCAAACTTTAGCTGTTTTACCCAATTTTATTAAAGAAACTTTGTTTCCTTTTCATACTAATTTGTAGCTATTATTATGCTTAGAAACTTTACCATACGACTGAATGGATTCAGACCTACGTTTGGGTCAAGTTTCGTAGAATTTTGAGAACGTTCAAAATTTAGTTGTACTACACAGTTTAATTAAAGAAAGTTTGTTTCCTTTCATACCCTTGAAGTTACTATGACGCTTAGAGAATTTACCATAAAAATGCAAGGGTTTAGACTACGTTTGGGCTAAATTTCGTAGAATTCTGAAAACGTTCAAAATTAATTTTACTCGATTTTATTAAATAAAGGTTGTTTCGCTTCATACTAACTTGTAATTATTACTACGCTTAGAAAATTTACCATAAAAATGTATCGATTTAGACCTACATTTGGGTCGAGTTTCGTGGAATTCTTAGAACGTTTACGCAGTTTTATTAAAGAAAGTTTGTTTACCTTTCATACTAACTTGTAGCTTTTATTACGCTTAGAAAAATTTCCCCACAAATGCATGGGTTTAGACCTACGTTTGGGTCAAGTTTCGTGCAATTCTGAGAAAGTTCAAACTTTAGTTGTTTTAAACAATTTTATAAAAGAAAATCTGTTTACCGTTCATACTAACTTCTTGTTATTATTATGCTTAGAAAATATACCATACAACTGCATTGGTTCAGACTACGTTTGGGTCAAGTTTTGTTGCATTCTGAGAAATATTCAAAATTTAGCTATTTTACATGGTATAATTAAAGAAAGTTTATTTCCATTTCATACTAACTTGTGGCTATTATTACACTTAGAAAATTTACCATACAAAATGCATGGGTTTAGATCTACGTTTGGGTCAAGTTTCATTGAATTCTGAGAAAATTCAAAATTTAGCCGTTTTACGTGGTTTTATTAAAGAAAGTTTATTTTTCTTTCATACTCACCTATTGTTATTATTAAACTTTGAAAATTTCCCATACAAATCCATGAGTTTAGACCTATGTCTGACTCAAGTTTCATGGTATTTTGAGAACGTTCAATATTTAGCTATTTTACGCGATTTTATTAATAAAAGTTTATTTCCCTTTCATACTAACTTGTAGTTATTATTATGCTTAGAAATTTTCCACACAAATGTATGAGTTTAAACCTACGTTTAGATCAAGTTTCGTGGAATTCTGTGAACAGTTCAAATTTTAACTGTTTTACACAGTTTTATTAAAGAAATTTTGTTTACCGTTCATACTAACTTGTAGTTATTATTATGCTTAGAAAATTTACCATGCAACTGCAATGGTTCAGACTACGTTTGGGTCAAATTTCGTAAAATTCTGAGGGCGTTCAGAATTTAGCTATTTTGCAAGGTATAAATTAAAAAAGTTTATTTTCCTTTCATACTAACTTGTGGCTATTATGACGTTTAGAAAATTTACCATACAAATGCATGGGTTTAGACCTACGTTTGAGTCAAGTTTCATCTAATTTTAAGAAAGTTCAATATTAGCCGTTTACGCAGTTTTATTAAAGAAAGTTTATTTTTTTCTTTCATACTAACCTGTTGTTATTATTACACTTTCCAAATTTTCCATACAAATTCATGACTTTAGACCTATGTTTGGGTCAAGTTTTGTGGTATTTTGAGAACATTCATAATTTTGCTATTCTACACGGTTTTGTTAAAGAAAGTTTATTTCCCTCTCATACTAACTTGTGGCTATTATTATACCTAGAAAATTTACCATAAAAATGTATGGGTTTAGACCTATGTTTTATCGAATTTTGATAAAGTTCAAAATTTAGCCGTTTTACGCGATTTTATTAAAGAAAATTTGTTTCTCTTTCATCCTACCCTATTGTTATTATTTCATTTAGAAACTTTACCATACAAATCCATGAGTTTAGACCTACGTTTCGGTCAAGTATCGTGGTATTCTAAGAACGTTCAAAATTTAGCTGTTTTACGCGGTTTTATTAAAGAAAATTTGTTTCCCTTTCATACTAACTTGTAGTTATATTACGCTTCGAAAATTTACCGTATAAATGCATGGGTTTAGACCTACGTTCGGGTCAAGTTTCGAGGAATTCTGAGAACGTTCAAAATTTAGCTTTTTTACACAATTTTATTAAAAAAAGTTTGTTTCCCTTTCATACTAACTTGAAGTTATTATTACACTTAGAAAATTTACCATACAAATGCAAAGGTTAAGACCTACGTTTGGGTCAAGTTCCGTGAAATTCTGATAGCGTTTAAAATTTAGCTATTTTACGCAGGTTTATTAAATAAAGTTTGTTTCACTTTCATACTTACTTGTACTTATTATTACGCTTAGAAAATTTACCACACAAATGCATCTGTTTAAACCTACGTTTGGCTCAAGTTTCGTGGAATTCTGAGAACGTTCAAAATTTAGCTATTTTACACGATATTATTAAAAAAAGTTTCTTTCCCAAACTTGTAGTTATTATTATACCTAGAAATTTATCATACAAATGAGTGGGTTTAGACCAACTTTGGGTCAAGTATCGTGGAATTTTGAAAACGTTGAAAATTTAGTTATTTTATGCGGTTTTAATAAAGAAAGTTTGTTTCCCTTTCATACTAATTTGTAATTAGTAGTAAGCATAGAAAATTTACCATATAAATGCAAAGGTTGAGACGTACATTTGGGTCAAATTTTGTAGAATTTAATGTTAAAAATTTAGCTGTTTTACACGATTTTATTAAAGAAAGTGTGTTTCCCTTTCATACTAACTTGTAGTTATTATTACGCTTAGAAAATTTACCATACAAATTCATGGGTTTAAACCAACGTTTAGGTCAAATTTCATGGAATTATGTGAACGTGCAAACTTTAGCTATTTTACGCAGTTTTACTAAAAAAAGTTTGTTTCCGTTTCATACTAACTTGTAGTTATTATTACGCTTAGAAAATTTACCGTACAACTGCATGGGTTCAGACCGATGTTTGGGTCAAGTTTCATAGAATTTTGAGAACGTTCAAAATTTAGCTGTTTTACACGGTTTTATGAATGAAAGTTTGTTTCCTTTCATACTAAATTGAAGTTATTATTACGCTTAGAAAATTTATCGTAAAAATGCAAGGGTTTAGACCTACGTTTGGGTCAAGTTCGTGGAATTCTGAGAACGTTCAACCTTTAGCTGTTTTACACTGTTTCATTAAAGAAAGTTTGTTTCCTTTGATACAAACTTGAAGTTATTATTACGCGTAGAGAATTTACCATACAAATGCAAGGGTTTAGACCTGCATTTGGGTTAAGTTTCGTAGAATTTTGAAAACGTTCAAAATTCAACTATCTTACGCGATTTTATTAAATAAAGTTTGTTTCGCTTTCATACTAACTTGTAGTTTTTACTACGCTTAGAAAATTTACCATACAAAATGCATCGGTTCAGACCTACATTTGGGTCGAGTTTCGTGAAATTCTGAAAACTTTCGAAATATAGTTGTTTTATACTGTTTTACTAAAGAAAGTTTGTTTCCCTTTCATACTAATTTGTAGTTATTATTATGCTTAGAAATTTTTCCACACAAATGCATGGATTTAGACCTACGTTTGGATCAAGTTTCAGGGAATTTGGAGACTGTTCAAACTTTAGTTGTTTTACACAATTTTATTAAATAAAGTTTGTTTACCGTTCATACTAACTTGTAGTTATTATTATGATTTGAAAATTCACCATAAACTGCATTGGTTCATACTACGTTTGGGTTAAGTTTCAAGAAATTCTTAGAATATTCAAAATTTAACTGTTTTTCACGATATAATTAAAGAAAGTTTATTTCCCTTTCATACTAACTTGTGGCTATTAGTACACTTAGAAAATTTACCATACAAATGCATGGGTTCAGACCTACGTTTGGGTCAAGTTTCATCGAATTCTGAGAAAATTCAAAATTTAGCCGTTTTACGGGGTTTTATTAAAGAAAGTGTATTTTTCTTTCATACTCACCTGTTGTTATTATTAAACTTTGAAAATTTCCCATACAAATCGATTAGTTTAGACCTATGTTTGAGTCAAGTTTCATGGTATTCTGATAACGTTCAATATTTAGCAATTTTACGCGGTTTTATTAATGAAAGTTTGTTTCCCTTTCATACTAACTTGTAGTTATTATTACACTTAGAAAATTTATCATACAAATGCGTGGGTTTAGACCAACTTTGGGTCAAGTTTTCTGAAATTCTGAAAACGTTGAAAATTTAGTTGTTTTATGCGGTTTTAATAAAGAAAGTTTGTTTCCCTTTCATACTAATTTGTAATTATTAGTAAGCATAGAAAATTTACCATATAAATGCAAAGGTTTAGACCTACATTTGGGTCATATTTCGTAGAATTTTGAGAATGTTAAAAATTTAGCTGTTTTACACGGTTTATTAAAGAAAATGTGTTTCCCTTTCATACTAACTTGTAGTTATTATTACTCTTAGAAAATTTACCATACAAATGCATGGGTTTAGACCAATGTTTAGGTCAAATTTCGTGGAATTACGAGAACGTGCAAACTTTAGCTATTTTACGCAGTTTTATTAAGAAATGTTTGTTTCGTTTCATACTAACTTGTAGTTATTATTACGCTTAGAGAATTTACCGTACAACTATATGGGTTCAGACCGATGTTTGGGTCAAGTTTCATAGAATTTTGAGAACGTTCAAAATTTAGCTGTTTTACACGATTTTATTAATGAAAGTTTGTTTTCTTTCATACTAAATTGAAGTTATTATTACGCTTAGAAAATTTATCGTACAAATGCAAGGGTTTAGACCTACGTTTGGGTCAAGTCGTGGAATTCTGAGAACGTTCAACCTTTAGCTGTTTTAGACAGTTTCATTAAAGAAAGTTTGTTTCCTTTTATACAAACTTGAAGTTATTAATACGCTTAGAGAATTTACAATACAAATGCATGGGTTTAGACCTACATTTGGGTTAAGTTCCGTGGAATTTTGAAAACGTTCTATATTTAACTATTTTACGCGATTTTATTAAACAAATTTTGTTTCGCTTTCATACTAACTTGTAGTTTTTACTGCGCTTAGAAAATTTACCATACAAATGCATTGGTTTAGACCTACATTTGGGTCGAGTTTCGTGAAATTCTGAGAACGTTCAAAATTTAGCTGTTTTATACGGTTTTATTAAAGAAAGTTTGTTTCCCTTTTATACTAACTTGTAGTTATTATTATGCTTACAAAATTTTCCACACAAATGCATGGGTTTAGACCTACGTTTAGATCAAGTTTCGGGGAATTTTGAGACTGTTCAAACTTTAGTTGTTTTACAGAATTTTATTAAGTAAAGTTTGTTTACCGTTCATACTAACTTGTAGTTATTATTATACTTAGAAAATTACCATACAACTGCATTGGTCATACTACGTTTGGGTTAAGTTTCAAGAAATTCTGAGAACATTCAAAATTTAAATGTTTTTCACGATATAATTGAAGAAAGTTTATTTTTCTTTCATACTAACTTGTGGCTATTATTACACTTAAAAAATTTACCATACAAATGCATGGGTTCAGACCTACGTTTAGGTCAACTTTCATCGAATTCTGAGAAAATTCAAAATTTAGCCGTTTTACACGGTTTTATTAAAGAAAGTTTATTTTTCTTTCATACTCACCTGTTGTTATTATTAAACTTTGAAAATTTTCCCATACAAATCCATGAGTTTAGACCTATGTTTGAGTCAAGTTTCGTGGTATTTTGAGAACGTTCAATATTTAGCTATTTTACGCAGTTTATTAATGAAAGTTTGTTTCCCTTTCATACTAACTTGAAGTTATTATTACGCTTAGAAAATTTATCATACAAATGCGTGGGTTTAGACCTACTTCGGGTCATGTTTCATGGAATTCTGAAAACGTTGAAAATTTAGTTGTTTTATGCGGTTTTGATAAAGAAAGTTTGTTTTCCTTTCATACTAATTTGTAATTATTAGTAAGCATAGGAAATTTACCATATAAATGCAAAGGTTTAGACCCACATATGGGTCAAATTCTGTAGAATTTTGAGAATATTAAAAATCTAGCTGTTTTACACAATTTTATTAAAGAAAGTGTGTTTCCCTTTCATACTAACTTGTAGTTATTATTACGGTTAGAAAATTTACCATACAAATGCATGGGTTTAGACCAACGTTTAAGTCAAATTTCGTGGAATTATGAGAACGTGCAAACTTTAGCTATTTTACGCAGTTTTATTAAAAAAAGTTTGTTTCTGTTTCATACTAACTTGTAGTTATTATTACGCTTAGAAAATTTACCATACAACTTATGGGTTCAGACCGACATTTGGGTCAAGTTTCGTTGAATTTTGAGAACATTCAAAATTTAGGTGTTCTACACGGTTTTATTAATGAAAGTTTGTTTCCTTTCATACTAAATTGAAGTTATTTTTACGCTTAGAAAATTTACCATACAAATGCAAGGGTTTAGAACTACGTTTGGGTCAAGTTTCATGGAATTCGTAGAACGTTCAACCTTTAGCTGTTTTACACAGTTACATTAAAGAAAGTTTGTTTGCTTTAATACAAACTTGAAGTTATTATTACGCTTAGAGAATTTACCATGCAAATGCATGGGTTTAGACCTACATTTGGGTTAAGTTTCGCAGAATTTTGAAAACGTTCTATATTTAACTATTTTATGCGATTTTATTAAACAAAGTTTGTTTCGCTTTCATACAAACTTGTAGTTTTTACTATGCTTAGAAAATTTACCATACAAATGCATCGGTTTAGACCTACATTTGGGTCAAGTTTCGTGAAATTTTGAGAACGTTCAAAATTTAGCTGTTTTATACGGTTTTATTAGAGAAAGTTTATTTCCCTTTCATACTAAATTGTAGTTATTATTATGCTTAGAAAATTTTTCACACAAATGCATGGGTTTAGACCTACGTTTGGATCAAGTTTCGAGGAATTTTGAGATTGTTCAAACTTTAGTTGTTTTACACAATTTTATTAAATAAAGTTTGTTTACCGTTCATACTAACTTGTAGTTATTATTATGCTTAGATAATTTACCATACAACTGCATTGGTTCATACTATGTTTGGGTTAAGTTTCAAGAAATTCTGGGAACATTCAAAATTTAACTGTTTTTCACAATATAATTAAAGAAAGTTTATTTCCCTTTTCATACTAACTTCTGGCTATTATTACGTTTAGAAAATTTACCATACAAATGCATGGGTTCAGACCTACCTTTGGGTCAAGTTTCATCGAATTCTGAGGTAAAGTACAAAATTTAGCCGTTTTACGCGGTTTTATTAAAGAAAGTTTATTTTTCTTTCATACTCACCTGTTGTTATTATTAAACTTTGAAAATTTCCCATACCAATCCATGAGTTTAGACCTATGTTTGAGTCAAGTTTCGTGGTATTCTGAGAACGTTTACAAATTTAGCTATTTTACGCGGTTTTATTAAAAAAAATTTGTTTCCCTTTAATACTAACTTGTAGTTATTATTACGCTTAGAAAATTTTCCACACAAATGCATGGGTTTAGACCTACATCTGGGTCAAGTTTCGTGGAATTTTTAGAACGTTCAAACTTTAGCTGTTTTACACAGTTTTATTAAAGAAAGTTTGTTTACCATTCATATTAACTTGTTGTTATTATTTCACTTAGAAAATTTTCCATACAAATCCATGAGTTTAGACCTACGTGTGGATCAAGTTTCGTGGTATTCTGAGAACGTTCAAAATTTAGCTGTTTTACACGATTTTATTAAAGAAAGTTTGTTTCCCTTTCATACTAACTTGTAGTTATTATTACGCTTAGAAAATTTACCATACAAATGCATTGGTTTAGATCTACGCTTGGGTTAAGTTTTTTGGAATTCCGAGAAAGTTTAAAATGTAGTTGCATTACGCAGTTTTATTACAGAAAGTTTGTTTTTCTTTCATACTAACTTGTACTTATTATTATGCTTAGAAAATTTATAATACAAATGCATGGGTTTAGTCCTACGTTTGGGTCAACTTTCGTGGAATTATGAAAACGTTCAAAATTTAGCAGTTTTACGTGATTTTATTAAATAAAGTTTGTTTTCCCATCATACTAACTTGTAGTTATTACTACGCTTAAAAACTTTATCATACAAATGCATCGGTTTAGACCTACGTTTGGGTCGAGCTTCATGAAATTTTGAGAACGTTCAAAATTTTGCTGTATTACACGGTATTATTAAAACAAGTTTGTTTCCCTTTCAAACTAACTTGGAGTTATTATTATGCTTAAAAAATTTATCATATAAATGCATGGGTTTAGACCATCTTTGGGTTAAGTTTCGAAAATTCTGAGAACGTTCAAAATTTAGCTGTTTTACGCGGTTTTATTGAAGAAATTTTTTTTTTCTTTCATACTAACTTGTAGTTGTTATTAAGCTTAGAACATTTACCATACAGATGCAAGGGTTTAGACCTACAATTGGGTCAAATTTCGTGAAATTCTGATAACATTAAAAATTTAGCTGTTTTACACGGTTTTATTAAAGAAAGTTTGTCTCCCTTCCAAACTAACTTCTACTAATTATTAAGCTTAGAAAATTTAACACACAAATGTATGGGTTTAGACCAACGGCTTGGTCAAGTTTCGTGAAATTCTAAAAACGTTCAAACTTTATCAGTTTTTTGCAGTTTTACTAAAAAATGTTTGTTTCGCTTTCATACTAACTTGTAGTTATTATTACGCTTCAAAAATTTTACCATACAACTGCATGGGTTCAAACCGACGTTTGGGTTAAGTTTCGTGGAATTCTGAGATTGTTCAAAATTTAGTTGTTTTACACGGTTTTATTAAAGAAAGTTTGTTTCCTTTCATACTAACTTGAAGTTATTATTACGCTTAGAGAATTTACCATGCAAATGCATGGGTTCAGACCAATGTTTGGATTATGTTTCGTGGAATTTTGAGAACGTTCAAAATTTAGCTGTTTTATGTAGTTTTATTAAAAATAGTTTTTTCCCTTTCATACTAACTTGTAGTTATTATTACGCTTAGAAAATTTACCATACAAATGCATGGGTTTACACCTACTTTTGGGTCAAGTTTCGTTTAATTCTGAGAACGTTCAAAATTTAACTGTTTTACACAGTTTGATTAAAGAAAGTTTGCTTCCCTTTCACAGTAACTTGAAGTTATTATTACGCTTTGGGAATTTACCATACAAATGCAAGGGTTTAGACCTACATTTAGGTCAAGTTTCGTGGAATTCTGATAACGTTCAAAATTTAGTTGTTTTACACGGTTTTATTAAAGAAAACTTTTTCCCCTTTCAAAGTAACTTGTAGTTATTATTACACTTAAAAATTTGCCATAAAAATGCATGGGTTCAGACATACGTTTGGGTCAATTTTCGTGTAATTCTAACAACGTTCAAAATTTAGCTGTTTTACACGATATTATTAAAAAAAGTTTGTTTGCCTTTCAAATTAACTTGTATTTATTATTATGCATAGAAAATTTACCAAAACATATAAATCGAGTTTATCAACATCAAAATACACGTCACATACTAAGGTATGTATCTCAATAAGCATATATTCCCACAAATAATAGAAATAATATGCTAATAATTCAAATTTTATCACAAATTTTATAATTTTTACAAAATAGAACCTTTCCCGAGTGTTTAGAACATATTTTTTTGGCACGTTCATTTATTTCAATAATTAGTGACAAAATAAAAAAAGAAATAATTATTTACTTATTAAATATATAATTATGTTATTAAAAGTGGTAATAATATTTTTATTTATAATTAATTATAGTGGAAGTGATGAGATTAATTATAAATAATTAATGATTTATGAAACATATAATTATTATTTTAAAAAAATAAAGTAAGCTTATGTTCCCACAAAAAATAGAAATCATATGCTAATAATTCAAATTTTATCACAAATTTTATAATTTTTACAAAATAGAACCTTTTCCGAGTGTTTAGAACATATTTTTTTGGCACGTTCATTTATTTCAATAATTAGTGACAAAATAAAAAAGAAATAATTAATTATTTTTTAAATATATGATTATGTTATTAAAAGTGGTAATAATGTTTTCATTTATAATTAATTATAGTGGAAGTGATGACATTAATTATAAATAATTAATGATTTATGAAACATATAATTATTATTTTAAAAAAATAAAATAAGCATATATTCCCAAAAAAATAGAAATAATATGCTAATAATTCAAACTTTATCACAAATTTTATAATTTTTACAAAATAGAACCTTTTCCGTGTGTTTAGAACATATTTTTTTGGCACATTCCTTTATTTCAATAACTAGTGACAAAATAAAAAAAGAAATAATTAATTATTTATTAAATATATAATTATGTTATTAAAAGTGGTAATAATATTTTTATTTATAATTAATTATAGTGGAAGTGATGAGATTAATTATAAATAATTAATGATTTATGAAACATATAATTATGATTTTAAAAAAATAAAATAAGCATATATTCCCACAAAAATAGAAATAATATGCTAATAATTCGAATTTGATCACAAATTTTATAATTTTTTCAAAATAGAACCTTTTCTGAGTGTTTAGAACGTATTATTTTGGCATGTTCATTTATTTCAATAATTAGTGTCAAAATAAAAAATAAATAATTAATTGTTTAGTAAATATATAATTATGTTATTAAAAGTGGTAGTGATGTTTTAATTTATAATTAATTATAGTGGAAGTGATGAGATGTATTATAAATAATTTATTTCATTAGGTGATTATTTGCTATCATCATCAGACTCTTAGCTGATATTAGCAACTCTGTCATTAGTCTGTGTTAGGTGCAGGAATCACTTGATTGTCATCGTCTTCAGTAATATCTTTCAAAATGCTTGAGATATTCATCAACAGCCTCATTTTGAAGCGCCACATTCCTACATGATAAAAGAGTTTCAGCTTCAACCTCAAATAAGAGATATTTTTCATCTTTGGACTTAGAAAGGTATCCAAGGTATCGACAGGCATATTGAGGTGGTAGCTGTAGCGAAACCTGTTAAGCGAAGGAGCTGTCAATAGAATACAACAACAAACAACATTGCGTAGTGTCAACTTATAAATTCAAACAAATCCAATAAGTCGGGCAGTGCTGAACGAGCATGAAATGAAATAGGTCATCGTTCAAAGTTTTGCCTCATGTTAGTCATAAATAACTTCGAGATTCTAAAGTTGTTTGCAAAATCCAATGAAAGATCTGATTCATTCACGATGGTGTCAACATATATCAGATGTATTCTTTTCGTTTTATAATTTCGTAAATTTATACGCCTCATTTTATTCCCTTTAGCCGTCTTTCATATGCATAACTTGTCATAGAAACGTTACTAACTTTTAACCCACCACCCAAATGATAGACCTACAAGCAGACCACTAGACCTTCTGTAATAAATGCTTGTGTAAATTCTATCAGATGCCACCCATAACAATGTGATACACATGTTGGAAATGACTAATAGAGACTATGTCACTTGCCCTTTTAGCCTTGTTTTTAGTTTATTTAACAAACAAATCCTATCTTTTTACTTCTTAAGTATATCATATAAATCTATCCGTTGCATTATGTGAGGATGGGATAGAGTCCCAATTTATTCAGCAACTTAGGCATGGTTCTATAAATAGGCCTTGAGTTCATTTCATTTTCACACCAAACAATTGAGAGCCTTTCCTCTTCTAACTCTTTCCTCTTCTTTCACTTCTGAGTGTTAATTTTGTTCGTTGTTTTAAACTTTCTTCCACGAGTGCGCGTGTAAGAAAGTAATAGCTGTGTTAACCTTGGGGAGCGATCGGTTTATACTATCTGCACTACGGTAGTACCGAAATTTCGTTTTCAAGGCAGTGGTTTTTTCACGGCACAGTCTTTCATTTTTTCCAACAGTTGAAAGCGAAATTATAGTATCAAGTACATCAACATCAGATTGCCAAAGAATTGAAAGACATTTTATTATTTTGTGGTTTTGTTTGAGATCATATTTTGGCGTTTGGTTCTCAATGATTTGGTTTTCGTTATATGCAGCCAGAGATTTTGCGAACGATAGTTAATACATGACCATTGGTATTATGCGCTTAATAATGCTATTCTTTCCGTGCTTAGGGCATTAACGTATTGGTTAAAGTAATTTTGTATTCTAGGAGAAGTTTTATGTATGCCCCGTGCAATGTGTGCTGGCCTGATGTTTTTCGATTTTTGGTTTAGGAAATTTGACGTCTTAGTGTATTAAATTTAGAGGACTGCAATCAATTGTTTTGCTGTGGGGAATAATGTGCTTTTATGTTGTATTATTGTTAAAGATGGAGAATATCTGTAGTTGGTACTAATTTTCTGTGAATGGAAGTGTTTGATTAAATGTGGACAGAAATATAACTATTTTCGGCCAGCACATGTGGAGTAAAAAATTGGAAATAAAATTGTTTGTAGCAATGGATTAAGGGATGATCAACACGTATAGTTTACACAATTTTTGGTAGTGGGATCTCTATAAATATGCGAGAAAGAATTTTGTGGTTTAACTTTCCTTAATTGCCATTATATCCAAATGTAGAACGTGTTCTAATGAGAAGGGATACAATGTGGTTGAACCATTGTTTTTATCCAGCAGATGAGCATGATGATATCCATGGCCTGACATTTATTTGAATAAGTTGATGAAATTAGTCAATATAGAAAAGTTTTGACCCGGTTATGTGCAAAATTCCAGCTTTCATTACTTATAAACTCAATTTCAGTATATGGGCACAAAGTCCAAATATCTAATTTGCACTGAGTTGTATTATTCCATAAACTAGGTTTTTTCTATTTCCTTTCTGTTTATCAGAGATTACTATGCTTTAATCCATTTCATGATTTAAGGTCTTTCATTGTACCTCCATTGTTTATTTCATATTTGCTTACTGTCAATTTCTAACAAGCTACTTCGAATGTAATCTTCAGGTGTGTTAGCCTCGTGAACATGATCTAATTCTCTGGACTAATTTATTCTAACTTTGCTTGGTGGGGGTTCAGGGCTTTGGGTATGATAGCATGTAATTTGGCCTCTCTATTGTGAGTAAGTTTGTTGCAATATTGCTTCCCACTCAGCATGTTTGCCTATCATCTTCTTGAATTTGCTGGTGAAAGTCGCACACTTTTTCTTATATAGCAGCTTTTCCTTTTAAATGGGACCAGATACAGAACTATTTTACATTCCCTCCTGAAACTCGGAAACTCCAGAACTTCAAAGGCCCCGTTGTTTACAGTTTTTAGTGGTTATTTTTACTTCCTTACACTTAATTCTTATCCTCTTTTTGCACTGCCTTTGCCTGCAATGTATTTTAGGCGACAACATTTTGCTGTTGGTTTTTCGCCTAATTTTCTTGTTTCCTTTATAAGGAATACGTATTTACTTTTTGGTGGAAATTCCTGGTTCTTTGATATGTTTGGAATTTTAGTTGCCAGTTGAATCTTTTGAAAGAAATATATCAATGGAAGGTTCAAATTTGTGGAAGATATGCTGACTGCTGAGTGGTTGTATTCCAAGGTTTGATACTTATTGAGATTATTCCATGTCATTTCCAAGTGTGATTTTGCGGATGAAGCTCTAATCTATGCTTTTGGTCTTTGATTGAGGTTAAGTGATCACAATCCTGGGACATATATGATGCCCACCTGTTAGAGTTATCACTTAAACCCAAATAATATTCTGAACACTGGAGGTTGGTGTCTTTTATGGAGCTGAATACGGGTGCAGCTCCTCAGCTGTGTTGTCATGTGCATGCTGTAGCATATTAACAGTCCCTTGTCACCTAATGGTGCAAGGGGTTAACATGGTTTATGGAGGCACCATCCAGCAGTTGTGGCAGATATTGTCTTACATTTCTTGCCAGTCTTTTGGTCTTAGACTAATGATGTGGGGAAGCAATGCTGGGAAGGATAACTGTGAAGAGATAACATATGCATTTCACAGGGTCAGCCCTATCGGCTTGTAGTGATAAAGCGAGAAAATTTTTTACATGGAATGGACTTAGCACAAATGTTTTAGTGGAGAGGCGGAGCGGGAGTAATGCTGACACGCTGGGATCTACTGAGTTTGTCTATGTCTCCCCTCTCTACTTGTGTTTTAATGTGCATGTGAATTTCCTAAGATGCACTGCCGTTTTTCTTGTCGGTCATCATATACTTTTGTCAACAGAACTTTGCAAAGAATGGAATATGGTAATGATCATATAAATTCATAGCCCTGTGTTTGGGTGGTCCTAATAAGGACTTGATGGATAAGCCTGACTTTGTTCAGGAAGATAGCCTCATAGCTCAATTGTTGAGTGGTCTATAGACTTGATCAAGCTATCAGTGTTGAGTGTGGAGGTGGGCCGCCTTCTATGAAAGAAAAATGAAAGTTCTTTCTAAAGCACTTATTAAAACCCAAATGAGCGCATCGCCATTAATAGCGCTCGGACTTTACCGCGGAACAACGAACACTAAGAAATTCATACGTGATAGTGGGAGGTCTCAATTTGAGCTATCGAAAGTTCAAGAGTCATATCACTCTTGTTAGCCAAATTGATTGCCTCACTTCACTACGCATTAATTCAATCGAAAGATATTAATGCTTAAGTATATCTATTCCTTCACTCAGAAATCATATTCTTCTTCTATTTGTGGGGGATTGTTGGAAATGACTAATAGAGACTAAGTCACTTGCCCTCTTAGCCTTGTTTTTAGTTTATTTAACAAACAAATCCTATCCTTTTACTTCTTAAGTATATCATATAAATGTATCCATTGCATTACGTGAGGATGGGATAGAGTCCCAATTTATTCAACAACTTAGGCATGGTTCTATAAATAGGCCTTGAGTTCATTTCATTTTCATACCAAACAATTGAGAGCCTTTTCTCTTCTAACTCTTTCCTCTTCTTTCACTTCTGAGTGTTAATTTTATTCGTTGTTTCAAGCTTTCTTCCACGAGTGCGCGTGTAAGAAAGTAATAGCTGTGTTAACATTGGGGAGCGATCGGTTTATACTATCTGTACCACGGTAGTACCGAAATTTCGCTTTAAGATAGTGGTTTTTCCACGGCACAGTCTTTCATTTTTTCCAACAACACATACCATATTAGCCATGCATGTCATGCTGAAACATCAAATATGACTTCACTTATGTGTGTGCACAATTGTTGTAACCACATGGAAAGCATACGCAACCATTGGTCAGCATAACAAAGATTAGATCCCATAAAGCTTGAGAATGGACTAACGCAACAGAACAAACACCTGAAATTTTAAGAGAAAGGATAGCAGACTAATTAAAAGAATTAAACTTAAATGTTATACTAGACTAAAATACTTTGCGAAAAGAAAGTAGCACAAAGGACTTCTTGAGGTAATCCTGAATATACAACTTAAGATTAAAATCATTTGGTCTTCAAACTCTAGAAAAATGTTATAACGAGAATAATATCGAAAGTTCTATTCACTTAACACTCATTAATGGTGTCTCGTGTTAACCATCAGTTAACCACCATTAGCAGCAAATCCAATCTGGATAGCCACTCAAAGCGCAACATTGGACGAACCACAATCACTAGAAATAAATAAAAAAAAATAGAGATCCATCACACCACCAGACCTTGAGAGTTATCCATTTCTACTAATGGCACCAGCAATCATAGTAATTTTAAGACATGGCAGCCCCAAAAGTTCTTTTCATCAAACAGATACCAATACGAAAGCCACATTTAACTCATACTGTGTGATGGGGAAAAGAATAGGTGCAATAATATGGATATATTCTGTCACAAGCAATTAAGTAAAACTAGAAATCTGCGCAATTAAGGTGAAGACAACAAGGGACTGTTCGGGGATTCTAGTGGACCAGAGATCAGATGCTATGAAAGAAAGGGAAGGAGATGAGTAAGTGACAACTACTTTCTCAGCCTTGATATTGTCTTCCCTTTGTCGTCAAACAAAACTAAGTAGACCAGTCTTAGCAATAGCAATTGCAAGTCATCAACATAATCCTATCATTCTACAAACAGAAAGATGATTACGAAGATGTCCTAGAATGGGCTACAAAACGAGAAATGACAGGCACACACGATCAGAAGACTAATTTTTATGCCTATCCTCACACACCAAGCACAAAGATGTCATGTATTTATAACATGACACCCGAACAACTTACCACAAAAGATCACAACACATCAAATGACATCTCTAGACTGCCTCCACATGTACAAGAATCTTCTTGATCTTGAGTTTGTGCACTACGACAAGACAATGAAAGGTGCCATTAGGAAACAAGATAATAGGGGGAACTAATCGTATTCTTTGATGGTTTTAAAAGACAAGTTGTTGACTGCTCAACAATCAAAATAGTTATAATATTGAAAAAGTATGGCCAAGGAAAGAGCAATTCACAATGCAAAACAAATAAAGTATCCACCGGCTCTAGTGGGATGTCCCCTAACTCCATCTGCTAATATATTTTGTAGAATACGCATAGCTACTTGAATCCAATGATACGTTGAACAGTATAATTAGCCATTGCGGCAAAAATAACAAGTGCATCATTATGATACAAGTGTACACCCTTGGGTTCAGTAGGACTGAAATGGTCATTAGTCCTCCTGCTGGTGCCTTGCCTTCTATTTCCATGACAATTCTAGCAGCCTTGGCATGGGCAAGTCTTACTCATCCTGAGTCCCCATCTGTGGGTTCTCTTGCTATTATGTAGATTATCCCTTTAGCGTGGACATTCTCGGCGCTTGTTCCTCCATTTGAAATCTCTTTCCTTTTACGTTTCCTTTTGCTAGAATCGTCGTTGTGCTGTTCAATTATGCAGAAGTTGTGACGACGAGAAAGTTCTTCTTTCTGTCCATGCTTTTTCTCTTTATCCACATAGTCTTTAAGATAGCCAACTTGGATGAGTCTTTCCATTTCTTATCTAAACTGGCGGCAACTATTGGTGTCATGTCCATATTCTCTATGGTACTTGCAGAAATACTCAGATTTTGGGAATTGAGGGCATTCCTTGGAGCCTTTATGCCACTGCAGGGCAAGGAGCCAATCAATTGCCATGAGCATCCTGGTTAGGCTAGTTATGTAGTGGTCATTCTTTGGGTTCAAGGGATAGAAACGTCCACGTGATTCTCCTCTTGGCCTGCGGGAAGATTGTGACTCACCTTCTCTCCTTGTGTCAAGTCCATTATTCTTTACCAGCCAAGCATCATCCATATTCATATATTTTTCTGCTTGAGCTAGAACATCTAAAACATCTGTAGCCGGCTTCTTAGCCAATGATTCAAATAAAGGTCCTCCATGGAGTCCTTGGGTAAACGCACTAACAAGCACCTCCGGGTGGGCTGTGGGGACCTCGAGTATAGCTGTGTTAAAATGTTGCACATAGGCCCTCAAGGTTTCCTTCTCCTCCTACTTGATCCCAAAAAGGCTAATAGCTAACTTCCTCTTTTTCATGTTGCTAGCAGACTGGTGCTGAAAGAGGGAACCAAAATCTGCAAAAGATCTAAGTGATTCAGCGAGAAGCTGGTTGAACCACTATTGGACAGAATTCGTTAGAGTATAAGGAAAACACAACACGTAATACCATCAGTGTACCTGTGAGACGATTCGAGCAAACTGAAAGGACTCCCAGCACCATGGCAGTTGTTATTATCGAGGATATCAAGCAGCGAATACATAGCATTACATTACCTAGTTCAGTCAGTACACGATCTTTATTTAGACTTTGGCGTATCCCTTGGCCTGTCGAGGGAGACACCAACTGATGACTTCCATGTTGTACTGTACTACAATGTTATTAATGAAACTTACATTTACCCAAAAAAAAACTTACGAATATGTTCAGCTGGATTGATGGCACCATCATAAACATGTAAGTGGGGAAGTGAGCAGGAAGTTCTTTAGCTATAATGTGTTCGCCGAAAGGAATGCCCCGCTCAGCAGGCATGGTCTCCTTGGTCACCTACTGACGAAGTTCCACCGTCTCCTTCCTCAGTGATTGCTAGATTGCCAAGGGGCTGGTGTATTCCTTGCCTGCAAAATTAGTAGGGGTGGATCGATTCTGCTGGAGTTCAATAAAAATCTACTTTCCTGACATTCCTCCTCTCTCCACCTAGGAAGAGGGCCCTACTCTGCTAGCTTGAGAACCAAGAGAGTTGAGTTGGTGGTCTCCTTGATGAATTGCAAAGCTACTCACAGAAGAATAGGTTTAAGACAACAGATCCAGCTGCTTGGTCAGGAGTTGGAGTGTTAGCTCCTGCCGTTGGATCTGGATCGGGAGCGCTAGCATCTCCCAAAGTGGGGTCTGTAGGAGGAATAGTAGGTCTAGACGTAGTAGAGAGCGAAGAGTCTCCCTCATAAGATCCGTGATCACCTCCATTGTTGGAATTTGTCATTTCTCATGCCAAAGCTCAAGTGATTCCCACAGACGACACTAATGATGCATACCAGAAATTTTTCTATGCCACAACGATCGAAGGATCTTTAAGAAAATTCTAAGATTATCGAAGGACTAGCTTTGCAAAATATGTGTTAGCACTTTGATACTTAAGTCAATAACAAATTAAAGAAGAAATAAAAGGGAAATTTGAATTAAAATTAGAAATGGTGAGATATGATTAGAAATGATCAATATTCGTCTGGAGTGTAAATTATAAGCTTAGAATAGCATAAAATCCAGAAGGAACAATGAAAGAAAACAAGAGTTTGAGAATGAGAATGATGTTATCAGAATCCTGCACAAGACCTCTATTTATAGACTTGTATAGAGTTGGATAAGGGTCAATTACTAAGTTCCATGCGCCATTAGAAAGCTATTTGAGTTGGCTATCATCCAAAATAAACCGTTGGTGATTTGGATAAATATTCCTGGAAAATATAATTTTTATTAATAAAAAAAAAGATATAGTACAACAGGTATCCCTATCATATGGTATCCTCGACAGGCCAAGGGATACGCTAAAGTCTATACAATGCACATGTACTGACCGAGCTAATTAACTTAACACTTAGTATACGCATTTGGACATCCTCTACAATTAAGTGAGCCACAATCCTCGGTTGTCTTTCCTCATGTTCAAATCTGCTCAAATTTCGCTTCCTCTATAAATGATAAGCGCACGAGCCAAGTAATGCACGATAAGTTATGTTGATGATGTGCTTCCCACGCCACTTTCTCGCACCCCAGTCAATATCCCTTGCCCAATCCCTATTGGGCCAAGGGAACCAAATCATTTGCCGTACAAAAAAAAGGTAATCTCTGCTATACCTACATTGGAAGAATAGGTAGTTGTGTGATTCCATCATATCATCATGACAGAGCACACAGTTTCCAAGGTGGGATAACCAAGGTTTATCCGTAGTGGATAATTTCTCCAGAATTGCAAGCCACAATATGAACATATGCCGTGGTATCTTCAGAGAACTCGAAAGTAGTGAAGTCCAGCCTACTTTCGGTCCCAATGGGCTCATAAGTCGATAAATGTCATGGGTCGTGGGTTTCCCACTAGTACAACTCCATACAATGAGGTCATTACCCGCATAAATCGTGGGCAAGGTATGTATAATCTCCATGTACTCCATATCCGTAATCAATGGCCAATGCCATTGTCCCTCATGAATAACAGAGCTCGGCATGATCGATGCATACAATCCCAAACTAATAGGTACGCATTGGAATTTGTCCATAAGTGGGCCCAGGTGGTGCCACGGATCCTTCCATAAGTAAAACCCCCTACCACCACCAATACAATACTCCACCATTGATCAGATCCATGAACGTAGGCGTAAAAGTTTTCTCCATCCCCATGGCCCTCTATGCTCCGGTAACGTCCAAATAAAATCCTCTCGGAGTCGCCTATAGAATAACCAATCCACCCATATAAAGGTCCTATCACATCAAATCACCTCATAGAGTCTTTTGCACATGAGAGCTCGGTTAAGAGTACCAACCTCTCGAATCCCTTGTCCCCCTTCCTCCTTCAATTTACAGACCTCCTTCCATGCAACTTTAGCGTAACCACTATTGCTCGTCCCCTTCCAAAGGAAGACTTGAATAATTATTAACTGAGATACGTGAGCTGGACTAAACCCTACCAAATTTCTCTAAAAATTTGAGAGTTGGTTACTTGTAGATTTTTCAACTCATTTGCCACCAATTTAGTTGGAACTACCTGGAGATATTTTAGGGTGACATGTACAAATGTTTTGACAAGCTATATGATGTGTCCCCCAACTGTATGATGACATGTCTGGCTTGAATGAGCTTATTTTTTGGGCTTGCCAGTTTAGTAAAGTAGCAGGTAAGCATGTGGGCTTTACCTTTGTACTAATGGGTTTTATCCGTCCTACTAGTGAGCTTCATTCATCTTGCTGGTAGGCCCTTATCCGTCCTGTTGATAAGCCAATTGGGCTCTTAACCGGCTAGACTAGCATGTCTAACTTGTGGGCTTGGCCCAATAGCTTTAGGGGAGCATCAACTTACCATTTCAACTCTATGAAATTCGCAGTTTCCCATATAGGATCATCTTTTTGTTGATTTTTCTGTTGGAAAAACATCATATGGTGTGCATTTGTGAAAATATCACATCGTACAACCCTTAAACATCATGCGTACACTGCATGTGATATTTTTTCAATAAAAAACTTGGTTGAAAAACAGTTATAAATGGTAAAGTGTAAAATTATGTAAAGTTGAAATGGTAAGTTGATACAAAAACAAGTTTAGGTGCCAAAGTGTAAAAACAATCATAGTTCAGATGGCAAAATGTAATTAACCATTTTTCGAAAACTTATGAAATTGAAAGAAAAAGAGACTATTGATTTAAGTTAAGTAATATATTACTATAATATTCACAAGAATTCAAAGTTTTCAACTAAAAAAGGACTAATAATAATATACAAAATTTAAGAGATTAAATTGAGAAAATTAAATTTAAATTAACTCTTTTACTCTCTAAAAAGTCAAAAGCTGGTCATATTTTCATAAAAATTGACTAGAGAGAGCAAAATAAGACTAATACTAAAGTTTAGGGATGTTAAGTCAACAAATGAACTTAATATACTAAAAGGTGACCTAAATGCAAACTTAAACGACCAATTATACTATTTATCAAATTATAACTATTAAACAATTTTTTAAGAGACCCAACCACCCCAACTTTTTCAATTTTTTTAAATTTTTTTTTAACTTTGTTCCCAAACACTTCAAAATTGTATTAATATTCAACTTACAACTTTCTCTATAATTTGTCTCCAACACAAACATAGAAATATTGCAAACAAACCTTTTTTTCAAATTGTTGTTTTATTTTATTATTAAAACCTTCAATTACTCTTTAATTTTGAGATTTCAATTAGGTTTATCAATATATCCTTATTCTTTTCACTCAAAAATCGTCACTCAAAAATTAGTCTAAAAATTCGTCACTCAAAAATCAAAGTGTAACAAATTTCATCCCAAATTCTTTTCAACATAAAATAATTAAATGATATGCTATTTCTAGTATAGATAAATTATAATAAATATGTAAAATGTTAGTATAAAATTAATAATAAATTAATATATTTTCCTTTTTGTTAAGAATTTACTTGTCAACATTTTTCCTCGCTCCATTATATAAGTGTTTTTGAATAAACATTAGGCATCATGGCATATCGTTTTTGCTTGTGCATAATACATAAATTTTTACATTTGAAAGTATATTATAAATATATATATATATATAATATATTAATTGGAAAATTGAGTTAATATAAATTTTAAAAGTTGAATAAATTAATTATTTTATTAGTTAAAAATTTGAAGGGAATTTTTGGAATAACAAAAATTGATGCAACAATATCAAAACTGTCCCTTTCTTGTCTACCCTATTTTCTGTATATTAGTTTATATTTATATAATATAAATAATATTTATATTATTGATATGATGATTACTAGCATCAACGTGTTTGTTTATTCTTAAAATATAAAGTGAATGACTATATTATTTAATTAGGTTCTTACGTGGAATGAAATTTGACCCAAACGTAGGACTACACCCATGCATTTGTTTAGGAAATTTGTAAGTGTAATGATAACTACAAATTAGTATAAACGGAAAACAAACTATCTTTAATAAAACCGTGCAAAGCAGCTAAATTTGAACGTTCTCAGAACTCCACGAAACTTGACCCAAACGTTGGTTTAGACCCATGCATTTGTGTGGTAAGTTTGTTAAGCGTAATAATAAGTACAAGGTAATAGAAAAGGGAAAAAAACTTGTTTTAATAAAACCGTGCCAAATAGCTAATATTGAACGTTTTCAAAATTCCACGAAACTTGACCGATACGTTTGTCTTGACCCTTGCATTTGTGTGATAAAATTTACTGAGCGTAATAATAACTACAAGTTAGTAGAAAAAGGAAACTAACATGTTCTAATAAATCCGTGGCAAACAGCTAAATTTTGAACGTTCTCAAAATTCCACGAAACTTGACCCATACGTTGGTCTAGAGACCCATGCATTTGTGTGGTAAATTTGCTAGTAATAATAACTACAAGTTAGTAGAAAAGGGAAACAAACTTGTTCTAATAAAACTGTGCCAAACAGCTAAAATTTGAACGTTCACAAAATTCCACGAAATTTGACCCAAACGTTGGTTTAGACCTATGATTTGTGTCGTAAGTTTGCTAAGCGTAATAAAACTACATATTAGTATAAAAAGCATAAGTTTTCTCAGAATTCCACGAAACTTGACCCAAACATTGGTTTAGACCCATGCATTTGTGTGGTATATTTGCTAAGCGTAATAATAAATACAAGTTACTATAAGAGGGAAACAAACTTGCTTTAATAAAAGCGTATAAAGCAGCTAAATTTTGAACGTTCTCAGAATTCCACGAAACTTGACCCAAACATAGGTCCATTTTTTGTGTGGTAAATTTGTTAAGCGTAATAATAAGTACAAATTAGTAGAAATGGACACTAACTTGTTTTTATTAAAATCGTGCCAAACATCTAAATTTTGAACGTTTTCAGAATTTCACGAATCATTACCCAAACGTTGGTCTGGACCGATACATTTGTGTGGTAAATTTGCTAAGTGTAACAATAACTACAAATTAGTAGAAAAGCGAAACAGACTTGTTTTTAGTAAAACCGTTTCAAACAGCTAAATTTTGAAAGTTCTCAAAATTTCATTCTTTTGTGTGGTAAATTTGCTAAGTATAATAACAACTACAAATTAGTAGAAAAGAAAAACAAACTTGGTATTAAAAAAACCGTGCCAAACAGCTAAATTTTGAACGTTCTCAGAATTCCACAAAACTTGACCCAAACGTAGCACTAGACCCATGCATTTGTTTAGGAAATTTGTAAGCGTAATGATAACTACAAATTAGTATAAACGGAAAAAACTTGCTTTAATAAAACCGTACAAAGCAGCTAAATTTTGAACGTTCTCAGAACTCCATGAAACATGACCCAAACGTTGGTTTAGACCCATGCATTTGTGTGGTAAGTTTGCTAAGCGTAATAATAACTACAAGTTAGTAGAAAAGGGAAACAAACTTGTTTTAACAGAACCGTGCCAAATACCTAAATTTTGAACGTTCTGAAAATTCTACGAAACTTGACCCATACGTTGGTCAAGACCCATGCATTTGTGTGGTAAATTTGCTAAGCATAATAATAACGACAAGTTAGTAGAAAAGGGAAACAAACTTGTTCTAACAAAACCGGTCCAAACAGCTAAATTTTGAACGTTCTCAAAATTCCACGAATTTGTCCCATACGTTGGTCTAGACCCATGCATTTGTGTGGTAAATTTGATAAGCGTAATAATAACTACAAGTTATTATAAAAGGAAAACAAACTTGCTTTAATAAAACCGTACAAAACAGCTAAATTTTGAACGTTCTTATAATTCAACGAAACTTGACCCAAACGTAGGTCTAGACCCATTCTTTTGTGTGGTAAATTTGCTAAGCATAATAATAATTACAAATTAGTAGAAAAGAGAAACAAACTTGTTTTTAATAAAACTGCGCCAAATAACTAAATTTTGAAAGTTCTCAGAATTCCACGAAACTTGAGCCAAACGTTGGTCTAGACCAATGCATTTGTGTGGTAAATTTGCTATGTGTAATAATAACTACAAATTAGTAGAAAAGGAAAACAAACTTGTTCTAATAAAACCGTGCCAAACAGCTAAATTTTGAACGTTCTCAAAATTCCACGAAATTTGACCCAAACGTTGGTTTAGACCCATTATTCGTGTCCTAAGTTTGCTAAGCGTAATAATAACTACAAATTAGTATAAAAAGTAAACAAACTTGATTAAATAAAATCGTGCCAAACAGTTAAATTTTGAAAGTTCTCAAAATTCCACGAAACTTGACCCAAAGGTTGGTTTAGACCCATGCATTTGTGTGGTATATTTGCTAAGTGTAATAATAAATACAAGATACTATAAGAGGGAAACAAACTTGCTTTAATAAAAGCGTATAAAACAACTAAATTTTGATCGTTCTCAGAATTCCACGAAACTTGACCGAAACGTAGGTCCATTTTTTGTGTGGTAAATTTGCTAAGCATAATAATAACTACAAATTAGTAGAAATGGAAACTAACTTGTTTTTATTAAAATCGTGCCAAACATCAAAATTTTGAACGTTTTCAGAATTCCACGAAACATTACCCAAACGTTGGTCTGGACCGATACATTTGTTTGGTAAATTTGCTCAGTGTAACAATAATTACAAATTAGTAGAAAAGCGAAACAGACCTGTTTTTAATAAAACCGTGTCAAACAGCTAAATTTTGAACATTCTCAAAATTCCACGAAACTTGACCCCTACGTTGGTCTAGACCCATGCATTTGTGTGGTAAATTTTCTAGGCGTAATAATAACTACAAGTTACTATAAAAGGGAAACAAACTTGCTTTAATTAAAGCGTACAAAACAACTAAATTTTGAACGTTATCAGAATTCAACGAAACTTGACCCAAACGTAGGTCTAGACCCATTTTTTTGTGTGGTAAATTTGCTAAGTATAATAACAACTACAAATTAGTAGAAAATGAAAACAAACTTGGTTTTAAAAAAATCGTGCCAAACAGCTAAATTTTGAACGTTCTCAGAATTCTGCGAAACTTGACCCAAACGTAGGACTAGACCCATGCATCTGTTTAGGAAATTTGTAAGCGTAATGATAACTACAAATTAGTATAAACGGAAAACAAACTTGCATTAATAAAACCGTGCAAAGCAGCTAAATTTTGAACGTTCTCAGAACTCCACGAAACTTGACCCAAACGTTGGTTTAGACCCATGCATTTGTGTGGTAAGTTTGCTAAGCGTAATAATAACTACAAGTTAGTAGAAAAGGGAAAGAAACTTATTCTAACAGAACCGTACCAAATAGCTAAATTTCGAACGTTCTCAAAATTCCACGAAACTTGACCCCTACGTTGGTCTATACCCATGCATTTGTGTGGTAAATTTTCTAGGCGTAATAATAACTACAAGTTACTATAAAAGGGAAACAAACTTGCTTTAAATAAAGCGTACAAAACAACTAAATTTTGAACGTTATCAGAATTCAACGAAACATAACCCAAACGTAGGTCTAGACCCATTGTTTTGTGTGGTAAATTTTCTAAGTGTAATAACGACTACAAATTAGTAGAAAAGGAAAATAAACTTGGTTTCAATAGAACCGTGCCAAACAGCTAAATTTTGAACGTTCTCATAATTCCATGAAATTTGACCCAAACGTAGGACTACACCCATGCATTTGTTTAGGAAATTTGTAAGTGTAATGATAACTACAAATTAGTATAAACGGAAAATAAATTTGCTTTAATAAAACCGTGCAAAGAAGCTAAATTTTGAACGTTCTCAAAACTCCACGAAACTTGACCCAAACGTTGGTTTAGACCCATGTATTTGTGTGGTAAGTTTGTTAAGCGTAATAATAACTACAAGGTAGTAGAAAAGGGAAACAAACTTGTTTTAATAAAACCGTGCCAAACAGCTAATATTGAACGTTCTCAAAATTCCACGAAATTTGACCGATACGTTTGTCTTGACCCTTGCATTTGTGTCATAAAATTTACTGAGTGTAATAATAACTACAAGTTAGTAGAAAATGGAAACTAACATGTTCTAATAAATCCGTGCCAAACAGCTAAATTTTGAACGTTCTCAAAATTCCACGAAACTTGACCCATACGTTGGTCTAGAGACCCATGCATTTGTGTGGTAAATTTGCTAGTAATAATAACTACAAGTTAGTAGAAAAGGGAAACAAACTTGTTCTAATAAAACCGTGCCAAACAGCTAAATTTTGAACGTTCTCAAAATTCCACGAAATTAGACCGAAACGTTGATTTAGACCTATGATTTGTGTCGTAAGTTTGCTAAGCGTAATAAAACTACATATTAGTATAAAAAGAAAACAAACTTGCTTTAATAAAATCGTGTCAAACAACTAAATTTTGAACGTTTTCTCAGAATTCCACGAAACTTGACCCAAACGTTGGTTTAGACCCATGCATTTGTGTGGTATATTTGCTAAGCGTAATAATAAATACAAGTTACTATAAGAGGGAAACAAACTTGCTTTAATAAAAGCGTATAAAACAGCTAAATTTTGAATGTTCTCATAATTTCACGAAACTTGACCCAAACATAGGTCCATTTTTTGTGTGGTAAATTTGTTAAGCGTAATAATAAGTACAAATTAGTAGAAATGGACACTAACTTGTTTTTATTAAAATCGTGCCAAACATCTAAATTTTGAACGTTTTCAGAATTTCACGAATCATTACCCAAACGTTGGTCTGGACCGATACATTTGTGTGGTAAATTTGCTAAGTGTAACAATAACTACAAATTAGTAGAAAAGCGAAACAGACTTATTTTTAATAAAACCGTTCCAAACAGCTAAATATTGAAAGTTCTCAAAATTCCATGAAAGTTGACCCCTACGTTGGTCTAGACCCATGCATTTGTGTGGTAAATTTACTAGGCGTAATAATAACTACAAGTTCTAGACCCATGCATTTGTGTGGTAAATTTACTAGGCGTAATAATAACTACAAGTTACTATAAAAGGGAAAAAAACCTGCTTTAATTAAAGCGTACAAAACAACTAAATTTTGAACGTTTTCAGAATTCAACGAAACTTGACCCAAACGTAGGTCTAGACCCATTCTTTTGTGTGGTAAATTTGCTAAGTATAATAATAACTACAAATTAGTAGAAAAGAAAAACAAACTTGGTATTAAAAAAACCGTGCCAAACAGCTAAATTTTGAATAGAAAAGAAAAACAAACTTGGTATTAAAAAAACCGTGCCAAACAGCTAAATTTTGAACGTTCTCAGAATTACACGAAACTTGACCCAAACGTAGGACTAGACCCATGCATTTGTTTAGAAAATTTGTAAGCGTAATGATAACTACAAATTAGTATAAACGGAAAAAACTTGCTTTAATAAAACCGTGCAAAGCAGCTAAATTTTGAACGTTCTCAGAACTCCATGAAACATGACCCAAACGTTGGTTTAGACCCATGCATTTGTGTGGTAGCTAAGCGTAGCGTAATAATAACTACAAGTTATTATAAAAGGAAAACAAACTTGCTTTAATAAAAACGTACAAAACAGCTAAATTTTGAACGTTCTCATAATTCAACGAAACTTGACCCAAACGTAGGTCTAGACCCATTCTTTTGTGTGGTAAATTTGCTAAGCGTAATAATAATTACAAATTAGTAGAAAAGAGAAACAAACTTGTTTTTAATAAAACTGCGTCAAATAACTAAATTTTGAAAGTTCTCAAAATTCCACGAAACTTGAGCCAAACGTTGGTCTAGACCAATGCATTTGTGTGGTAAATTTGCTATGTGTAATTCTAGACCAATGCATTTGTGTGGTAAATTTGCTATGTGTAATAATAACTATAAATTAGTAGAAAAGGAAAATAAACTTGTTCTAATAAAACCGTGCCAAACAGCTAAATTTTAAACGTTCTCAAAATTCCACGAAATTTGACCCAAACGTTGGTTTAGACCCATTATTTGTGTCCTAAGTTTGCTAAGCGTAATAATAACTACAAATTAGTATAAAAAGTAAACAAACTTGCTTAAATAAAATCGTGCCAAACAGTTAAATTTTGAACGTTCTCAAAATTCCACGAAACTTGACCCAAAGGTTGGTTTAGACCGATACATTTGTGTGGTATATTTGCTAAGTGTAATAATAAATACAAAATACTATAAGAGGGAAACAAACTTGCTTTAATAAAAGCGTATAAAACAGCTAAATTTTGATCGTTCTCAGAATTCCACGAAACTTGACCTAAACATAGGTCCATTTTTTGTGTGGTAATATTTGCTAAGCGTAATAATAACTACAAATTAGTAGAAATGGAAACTAACTTGTTTTTATTAAAATCGTGCCAAACATCAAAATTTTGAACGTTTTCAGAATTCCACGAACATTACCCAAAACGTTGGTCTGGACCGATACATTTGTTTGGTAAATTTGCTCAGTGTAACAATAATTACAAATTAGTAGAAAAGCGAAACAGACCTGTTTTTAATAAAACCGTGTCAAACAGCTAAATTTTGAACATTCTCAAAATTCCACGAAACTTGACCCCTACGTTGGTCTAGACCCATGCATTTGTGTGGTAAATTTACTAGGCGTAATAATAACTACAAGTTACTCTAAAATGGAAACAAACTTGCTTTAATTAAAGCGTACAAAACAACTAAATTTTGAACGTTATCAGAATTCAACGAAACTTGACCCAAACGTAGGTCTAGACCCATTTTTTTGTGTGGTAAATTAACTAAGTGTAATAACAACTAGAAATTAGTAGAAAATGAAAACAAACTTGGTTTTAAAAAAATCGTGCCAAACAGCTAAATTTTGAACGTTCTCAGAATTCTGCGAAACTTGACCCAAACGTAGGACTAGACCCATGCATCTGTTTAGGAAATTTGTAAGCGTAATGATAACTACAAATTAGTATAAACGGAAAACAAACTTGCATTAATAAAACCGTGCAAAGCAGCTAAATTTTGAACGTTCTCAGAACTCCACGAAACTTGACCCAAACGTTGGTTTAGACCCATGCATTTGTGTGGTAAGTTTGCTAGTAATAATAACTATAAGTTAGTAGAAAAGGGAAACATACTTGTTCTAATAAAACCGTGCCAAACAGCTAAATTTTGAACGTTCTCCAAATTCCACGAAATTTGACCCAAACGTTGATTTAGACCTATGATTTGTGTCGTCAGTTTGCTAAGCGTAATAAAACTACATATTAGTATAAAAAGAAAACAAACTTGCTTTAATAAAATCGTGCCAACCAACTAAATTTTAAACGTTTTCTCAGAATTCCATGAAACTTGACCCAAACGTTGGTTTAGACCCATGCATTTGTGTGGTATATTTGCTAAGCGTAATAATAAATACAAGTTACTATCAGAGGGAAACAAACTTGCTTTAATAAAAGCGTATAAAACAGCTAAATTTTAAACGTTATAAGAATTCCACGAAACTTGACCCAAACATAGGTCCATTTTTCGTGTGGTAAATTTGTTAAGCGTAATAATAAGTACAAATTAGTAGAAATGGACACTAACTTGTTTTTATTAAAATCGTGCCAAACATCTAAATTTTGAACGTTTTCAGAATTTCACGAATCATAACCCAAACATTGGTCTGGACCGATACATTTGTGTCGTAAATTTGCTAAGTGTAACAATAACTACAAATTAGTAGAAAAGCGCAACAGACTTGGTTTTAATAAAACCGTTTCAAACAGCTTAGTATTGAAAGTTCTCAAAATTCCACGAAAGTTGACCCCTACGTTGGTCTAGACCCATGCATTTATGTGGTAAATTTACTAGGCGTAATAATAACTACAAGTTACTATAAAAGGGAAAAAAACCTGCTTTAATTAAAGCGTACAAAACAACTAAATTTTGAACGTTATCAGAATTCAACGAAACTTGACCCAAACGTCGGTCTAGACCCATTCTTTTGTGTGGTAAATTTGCTAAGTATAATAACAACTACAAATTAGTAGAAAAGAAAAACAAACTTGGTATTATAAAAACCGTGCCAAACAGCTAAATTTTGAACGTTATCAGAATTCCACGAAACTTGACCCAAACGTAGGACTAGACCCATGCATTTGTTTAGGAAATTTGTAAGCGTAATGATAACTACAAATTAGTATAAACGGAAAAAACTTGCTTTAATAAAACCGTGCAAAGCAGCTAAATTTTGAACGTTCTCAAAACTCCACGGAACATGACCCAAACGTTGGTTTAGACCCATGCATTTGTGTGGTAAGTTTGCTAAGCGCAATAATAACGACAAGTTAGTAGAAATGGGAAACAAACTTATTTTAACAGAATCGTGCCAAATAGCTAAATTTTGAACGTTCTGAAAATTCTACGAAACTTGACCCATACGTTGGTCAAGACCCATGCATTTGTGTGTTAAATTTGCTAAGCATAATAATAACGACAAGTTAGTAGAAAAGGGAAAAAAACATGTTCTAACAAAACCGTTCCAAACAGCTAAATTTTGAACGTTCTCAAAATTCCACGAAACTTGACCCATACGTTGGTCTAGAGCCATGCATTTGTGTGGTAAATTTGCTAAGCGTAATAATAACTACAAGTTATTATAAAAGGAAAACAAACTTGCTTTAATAAAAACGTACAAAACAACTAAATTTTGAACGTTCTCATAATTCAACGAAACTTGACCCAAACGTAGGTCTAGACCCATTCTTTTGTGTGGTAAATTTGCTAAGCGTAATAATAATTACAAATTAGTAGAAAAGAGAAACAAAGTTGTTTTTAATAAAACTGCGCCAAATAACTAAATTTCGAAAGTTGTCAGAATTCCACGAAACTTGAGCCAAACGTTGGTCTAGACCAATGCATTTGTGTGGTAAATTTGCTATGTGTAATAATAACTACAAATTAGTATAAAAGGGAAACAAACTGTTTTTAATTTAATAAAACCGTGCCAAACAGCTAAATTTTAAACGTTCTCAAAATTCCACGAAATTTGACCCAAACGTTGGTTTAGACCCATTATTTGTGTCCTAAATTTGCTAAGCGTAATAATAACTACAAATTAGTATAAAATGTAAACAAACTTGCTTAAATAAAATCGTGCCAAACAGTTAAATTTTGAACATTCTCAAAATTCCACGAAACTTGACCCAGAGGTTGGTTTAGACCCTTGCATTTGGGTGGTATATTTGCTAAGTGTAATAATAAATACAAGATACTATAAGAGGGAAACAAACTTGCTTTAATAAAAGCGTATAAAACAGCTAAATTTTGATCATTCTCAGAATTCCACGAAACTTGACCCAAACGTAGGTCCATTTTTTGTGTGGTAAATTTGCTAAGCGTAATAATAACAACAAGGTATTATAAAAGGAAAACAAACTTGCTTTAATAAAAGCGTACAAAACAGCTAAATTTTGAATGTTCTCAGAATTCAACGAAACTTCACCCAAACGTAGGTCTAGACCCATTCTTTTGTGTGGTAAATTTGCTAAGCGTAATAATAATTACAAATTAGTAGAAAAGAGAAACAAACTTGTTTTTAATAAAACTGCGCCAAATAACTAAATTTCGAAAGTTGTCAGAATTCCACGAAACTTGAGCCAAACGTTGGTCTAGACCAATGCATTTGTGTGGTAAATTTGCTATGTGTAATAATAACTACAAATTAGTATAAAAGGGAAACAAACCTGTTTTTAATAAAACCGTGCCAAACAGCTAAATTTTGAACGTTCTAAAAATTCCACGAAATTTGACCCAAACGTTGGTTTAGACCCATTATTTGTGTCCTAAATTTGCTAAGCGTAATAATAACTACAAATTAGTATAAAATGTAAACAAACTTGCTTAAATAAAATCGTGCCAAACAGTTAAATTTTGAACATTCTCAAAATTCCACGAAACTTGACCCAAACGTAGGTCTAGACCCATTTTTTTGTGTGGTAAATTTGCTAAGTGTAATAACAACTACAAATTAGTAGAAAATGAAAACAAACTTGGTATTAAAAAAATCGTGCCAAACAGCTAAAAATTTTGAACGTTCTCAGAATTCTGCGAAACTTGACCCAAACGTAGGACTAGACCCATGCATCTGTTTAGGAAATTTGTAAGCGTAATGATAACTACAAATTAGTATAAACGGAAAACAAACTTGCATTAATAAAACCGTGCAAAGCAGCTAAATTTTGAACGTTCTCAGAACTCCACGAAACTTGACCCAAACGTTGGTTTAGACCCATGCATTTGTGTGGTAAGTTTGCTAAGCGTAATAATAACTACAAGTTATTATAAAAGGAAAATAAACTTGCTTTAATAAAACCGTACAAAACAGCTAAATTTTGAACGTTCTCATAATTCAACGAAACTTGACCCAAACGTAGGTCTAGACCCATTCTTTTGTGTGGTAAATTTGCTAAGCGTAATAATAATTAAAAATTAGTAGAAAAGAGAAACAAACTTGTTTTTAATAAAACTGCGTCAAATAACTAAATTTTGAAAGTTCTCAGAATTCCACGAAACTTGAGCCAAACGTTGGTCTAGACCAATGCATTTGTGTGGTAAATTTGCTATGTGTAATAATAACTATAAATTAGTAGAAAAGGAAAACAAACTTGTTCTAATAAAACCGTGCCAAACAGCTAAATTTTGAACGTTCTCAAAATTCCACGAAATTTGACCCAAACGTTGGTTTAGACCCACTATTTGTGTCTTAAGTTTGCTAAGCGTAATAATAACTACAAATTAGTATAAAAAGTAAACAAACTTGCTTAAATAAAATCGTGCCAAACAGTTAAATTTTGAACGTTCTCAAAATTCCACGAAACTTGACCAAAGGTTGGGTTTAGACCGATACATTTGTGTGGTATATTTGCTAAGTGTAATGATAAATACAAAATACTATAAGAGGGAAACAAACTTGCTTTAATAAAAGCGTATAAAACAGCTAAATTTTGATCGTTCTCAGAATTCCACGAAACTTGACCCAAACGTAGGTCCATTTTTTGTGTGGTAAATTTGCTAAGCGTAATAATAACTACAAATTAGTAGAAATGGAAACTAACTTGTTTTTATTAAAATCGTGCCAAACATCAAAATTTTGAACGTTTTCAGAATTCCACGAAACATTACCCAAACGTTGGTCTGGACCCATGCATTTGTGTGGTAAATTTACTAGGCTTAATAATAACTACAAGTTCCTATAAAAGGGAAACGAACTTCCTTTAATTAAAGCGTACAAAACAACTAAATTTTGAACGTTATCAGATTTCGACGAAACTTGACCCAAACGTAGGTCTAGACCCATTTTTTTGTGTGGTAAATTTGCTAAGTGTAATAACAACTACAAATTAGAAGAAAATGAAAACAAACTTGGTTTTAAAAAAATCGTGCCAAACAGCTAAATCTTGAACGTTCTCAGAATTCTGCGAAACTTGACCCAAACGTAGGACTAGACCCATGCATCTGTTTAGGAAATTTGTAAGCGTAATGATAACTACAAATTAGTATAAACGTAAAACAAACTTGCATTAATAAAACCGTGCAAAGCAGCTAAATTTTGAACGTTCTCAGAACTCCACGAAACTTGACCCAAACGTTGGTTTAGACCCATGCATTTGTGTGGTAAGTTTGCTAAGCGTAATAATAACTACAAGTTAGTAGAAAAGGGAAACAAACTTATTCTAACAGAACCGTGCCAAATAGCTAAATTTGAACGTTCTCAAAATTCCACGAAACTTGACCTGACCCCTACGTTGGTCTATACCCATGCATTTGTGTGGTAAATTTTCTAGGCGTAATAATAACTACAAGTTACTATAAAAGGGAAACAAACTTGCTTTAATTAAAGCGTACAAACAACTAAATTTTGAACGTTATCAGAATTCAACGAAACATAACCCAAATGTAGGTCTAGACCCATTCTTTTGTGTGGTAAATTTGCTAAGTGTAATAACGACTACAAAATAGTAGAAAAGGAAAATAAACTTGGTTTCAATAAAACCGTGCCAAACAGCTAAATTTTGAACGTTCTCATAATTCCATGAAATTTGACCCAAACGTAGGACTAAACCCATGCATTTGTTTAGGAAATTTGTAAGTGTAATGATAGCTACAAATTAGTATAAACGGAAAACAAACTTGCTTTAATAAAACCGTGCAAAGCAGCTAAATTTTGAACGTTCTTAGAACTCCACGAAACTTGACCCAAACGTTGGTTTAGACCCATGCATTTGTGTGGTAAGTTTGTTAAGCGTAATAATAACTACAAGGTAGTAGAAAAGGGAAACAAACTTGTTTTAATAAAACCGTGCCAAACAGCTAATATTGAACGTTCTCAAAATTCCACGAAATTTGACCGATACGTTTGTCTTGACCCTTGCATTTGTGTCATAAAATTTACTAAGCGTAATAATAACTACAAGTTAGTTGAAAAGGGAAACTAACATGTTCTAATAAATCCGTGCCAAACAGCTAAATTTTGAACGTTCTCAAAATTCCACGAAACTTGACCCAAACGTTGATTTAGACCTATGATTTGTGTCGTAAGTTTGCTAAGCGTAATAAAACTACATATTAGTATAAAAAGAAAACAAACTTGCTTTAATAAAATCGTGTCAAACAACTAAATTTTGAACGTTTTCTCCGAATTCCACGAAACTTGACCCAAACGTTGGTTTAGACCCATGCATTTGTGTGGTATATTTGCTAAGCGTAATAATAAATACAAGCTACTATCAGAGGGAAACAAACTTGCTTTAATAAAAACGTATAAAACAGCTAAATTTTGAACGTTCTAAGAATTCCACGAAACTTGACCCAAACATAGGTCCATTTTTTGTGTGGTAAATTTGTTAAGCGTAATAATAAGTACAAATTAGTAGAAATGGACACTAACTTGTTTTTATTAAAATCGTGCCAAACATCTAAATTTTGAACGTTTTCAGAATTTCACGAATCATTACCCAAACGTTGGTCTGGACCGATACATTTGTGTGGTAAATTTGCTAAGTGTAACAATAACTACAAATTAGTAGAAAAGCGAAACAGACTTATTTTTAATAAAACCGTTCCAAACAGCTAAATATTGAAAGTTCTCAAAATTCCATGAAAGTTGACCCCTACGTTGGTCTAGACCCATGCATTTGTGTGGTAAATTTACTAGGCGTAATAATAACTACAAGTTACTATAAAAGGGAAAAAAACCTGCTTTAATTAAAGCGTACAAAACAACTAAATTTTGAACGTTATCAGAATTCAACGAAACTTGACCCAAACGTAGGTCTAGACACATTCTTTTGTGTGGTAAATTTGCTAAGTATAATAACAACTACAAATTAGTAGAAAAGAAAAACAAACTTGGTATTAAAAAAACCGTGCCAAACAGCTAAATTTGGAACGTTCTCAGAATTCCACGAAATTTGACCCAAACACTAGACTAGACCCATGCATTTGTTTAGGAAATTTGTAAGCGTAATGATAACTACAAATTAGTATAAACGGAAAAAACTTGCTTTAATCGTGCAAATCTGATACATTTCTGCCTCTGTGGTGTTATTCTGATTCTGAGTGCATTATCTTCTTGATCAACTGTTTTTTCGAAAGATTTTACTTAAAACCACAACCTTTGTTTTTTTCCCTTAAAAACCGTGACCTCTACTTTCAAAATGGCCGGATATAGTTTACAACCGTTTGACGGAAAAACTGATAAGCGTAATAATAACTACAAGTTATTATAAAAGGAAAACAAACTTGCTTTAATAAAAACGTACAAAACAGCTAAATTTTGAACGTTCTCATAATTCAACGAAACTTGACCTAAACGTAGGTCTAGACCCATTCTTTTGTGTGGTAAATTTGCTAAGCGTAATAATAATTTCAAATTAGTAGAAAAGAGAAACAAACTTGTTTTTAATAAAACTGCGCCAAATAACTAAATTTCGAAAGTTCTCAGAATTTCACGAAACTTGAGCCAAACGTTGGTCTAGACCAATGCATTTGTGTGGTAAATTTGCTGTGTGTAATAATAACTACAAATTAGTATAAAAGGAAAACAAACTTGTTTTTAATAAAACCGTGCCAAACAGCTAAATTTTGAACGTTCTCAAAATTCCACGAAATTT
>NW_011628065.1:141174-141476 GCF_000512975.1 Sesamum indicum | reverse complement strand
AATATTGAACGTTCTCAAAATTCCACGAAAGTTGACCTCTACGTTGGTCTAGACCCATGCATTTATGTGGTAAATTTACTAGGCGTAATAATAACTACAAGTTACTATAAAAGGGAAAAAAACCTGCTTTAATTAAAGCGTACAAAACAACTAAATTTTGAACGTTCTCAAAATTCCACGAAACTTGACCCATACATTGGTCTAGAGACCCATTGTGTGGTATGGTAAATTTGCTAGTAATAATAACTACAAGTTAGTAGAAAAGGGAAACAAACTTGTTCTAATAAAACCGAACAACTAAA
>NW_011628065.1:134044-141164 GCF_000512975.1 Sesamum indicum | reverse complement strand
AAACGTTGATTTAGACCTATGATTTGTGTCGTCAGTTTGCTAAGCGTAATAAAACTACATATTAGTATAAAAAGAAAACAAACTTGCTTTAATAAAATCGTGTCAAACAACTAAATTTTGAACGTTTTCTCCGAATTCCACGAAACTTGACCCAAACGTTGGTTTAGACCCATGCATTTGTGTGGTATATTTGCTAAGCGTAATAATAAATACAAGCTACTATCAGAGGGAAACAAACTTGCTTTAATAAAAACGTATAAAACAGCTAAATTTTGAACGTTCTAAGAATTCCACGAAACTTGACCCAAACATAGGTCCATTTTTTGTGTGGTAAATTTGTTAAGCGTAATAATAAGTACAAATTAGTAGAAATGGACACTAACTTGTTTTTATTAAAATCGTGCCAAACATCTAAATTTTGAACGTTTTCAGAATTTCACGAATCATTACCCAAACGTTGGTCTGGACCGATACATTTGAGTGGTAAATTTGCTAAGTGTAACAATAACTGCAAATTAGTAGAAAAGCGAAACAGACTTGTTTTTATTAAAACCGTTTCAAACAGCTAAATATTGAACGTTCTCAAAATTCCACAAAAGTTGACCTCTACGTTGGTCTAGACCCATGCATTTATGTGGTAAATTTACTAGGCGTAATAATAACTACAAGTTACTATAAAAGGGAAAAAAACCTGCTTTAATTAAAGCGTACAAAACAACTAAATTTTGAACGTTATCAGAATTCAACGAAACTTGACCCAAACGTAGGTCTAGACCCATTCTTTTGTGTGGTAAATTTGCTAAGTATAATAACAACTACAAATTAGTAGAAAAGAAAAACAAACTTGGTATTAAAAAAACCGGGCCAAACAGCTAAATTTGGAACGTCTTCAGAATTCCACGAAATTTGACCCAAACGTAGGACTAGACCCATGCATTTGTTTAGGAAATTTGTAAGCGTAATGATAACTACAAATTAGTATAAACGGAAAAAACTTGCTTTAATAAAATCGTGCAAAACAGCTAAATTTTGAACGTTGTCAGAACTCCACGAAACATGACCCAAACGTTGGTTTAGACCCATGCATTTGTGTGGTAAGTTTGCTAAGCATAATAATAACGACAAGTTAGTAGAAAAGGGAAACAAACTTGCTTTAATTAAAGCGTACAAAACAACTAAATTTTGAACGTTCTCAAAATTCCACGAAACTTGACCCATACGTTGGTCTAGACCCATGCATTTGTGTGGTAAATTTGTTAAGCGTAATAATAACTACAAGTTATTATAAAAGGAAAACAAACTTGCTTTAATAAAAACGTACAAAACAGCTAAATTTTGAACGTTCTCATAATTCAACGAAACTTGACCCAAACGTAGGTCTAGACCCATTCTTTTGTGTGGTAAATTTGCTAAAGCGTAATAATAATTTCAAATTAGTAGAAAAGAGAAACAAACTTGTTTTTAATAAAACTGCGCCTAATAACTAAATTTCGAAAGTTCTCAGAATTCCACGAAACTTGAGCCAAACGTTGGTCTAGACCAAAGCATTTGTGTGGTAAATTTGCTGTGTGTAATAATAACTACAAATTAGTATAAAAGGAAAACAAACTTGTTTAACTACAAATTAGTATAAAAGGAAAACAAACTTGTTTTTAATAAAACCGTGCCAAACAGCTAAATTTTGAATGTTCTCAAAATTCCACGAAATTTGACCCAAACGTTGGTTTAGACCCATTATTTGTGTCCTAAATTCGCTAAGCGTAATAATAACTACAAATTAGTATAAAATATAAACAAACTTGCTTAAATAAAATCGTGCCAAACAGTTAAATTTTGAACATTCTCTTCGCTAAGCGTAATAATAACTACAAATTAGTATAAAATATAAACAAACTTGCTTAAATAAAATCGTGCCAAACAGTTAAATTTTGAACATTCTCAAAATTCCACGAAACTTGACCCAGAGGTTGGTTTAGACACATGCATTTGTGTGGTATATTTGCTAAGTGTAATAATAAATACAAGATACTATAAGAGGGAAATAAACTTGCTTTAATAAAAGCGTATAAAACAGCTAAATTTTGATCGTTCTCAGAATTCCACGAAACTTGACCCAAACGTAGGTCCATTTTTTGTGTGGTAAATTTGCTAAGCGTAATAATAACTACAAATTAGTAGAAATGGAAACTAACTTGTTTTTATTAAAATCGTGCCAAACATCAAAATTTTGAACGTTTTCAGAATTCCACGAAACATTACCCAAACGTTGGTCTGGACCGATACATTTGTGGGGTAAATTTGCTAAGTGTAACAATAACTACAAATTAGTAGAAAAGCGAAACAGACCTGTTTTTAATAAAACCGTGTCAAACAGCTAAATTTTGAACATTCTCAAAATTCCATGAAACATAACCCCTACGTTGGTCTAGACCCATGCATTTGTGTGGTAAATTTACTAGGCATAATAATAACTACAAGTTACTATAAAAGGGAAACAAACTTCCTTTAATTAAAGCGTACAAAACAACTAAATTTTGAACGTTATCAGAATTAAACGAAACTTGACCCAAACGTAGGTCTAGACCCATTTTTTTGTGTGGTAAATTTGCTAAGTGTAATAACAACTACAAATTAGTAGAAAATGAAAACAAACTTGGTTTTAAAAAAATCGTGCCAAACAGCCAAATTTTGAACGTTCTCAGAATTCTGCGAAACTTGACCCAAACGTAGGACTAGACCCATGCATCTGTTTAGGAAATTTGTAAGCGTAATGATAACTACAAATTAGTATAAACGGAAAACAAACTTGCATTAATAAAACCGTGCAAAGCAGCTAAATTTTGAACGTTCTCAGAACTCCACGAAACTTGACCCAAACGTTGGTTTAGACCCATGCATTTGTGTGGTAAGTTTGCTAAGCGTAATAATAACTACAAGTTAGTAGAAAAGGGAAACAAACTTATTCTAACAGAACCGTGCCAAATAGCTAAATTTGAACGTTCTCAAAATTCCACGAAACTTGACCTGACCCCTACGTTGATCTATACCCATGCATTTGTGTGGTAAATTTTCTAGGCGTAATAATAACTACAAGTTACTATAAAAGGGAAACAAACTTGCTTTAATTAAAACGTACAAAACAACTAAATTTTGAACGTTATCAGAATTCAACGAAACATAACCCAAACGTAGGTCTAGACCCATTCTTTTGTGTGGTAAATTTGCTAAGTGTAATAACGACTACAAAATAGTAGAAAAGGAAAATAAACTTGGTTTCAATAAAACCGTGCCAAACAGCTAAATTTTGAACGTTCTCATAATTCCATGAAATTTGACCCAAACGTAGGACTAAACCCATGCATTTGTTTAGGAAATTTGTAAGTGTAATGATAGCTACAAATTAGTATAAACGGAAAACAAACTTGCTTTAATAAAACCGTGCAAAGCAGCTAAATTTTGAACGTTCTCAGAACTCCACGAAACTTGACCCAAACGTTGGTTTAGACCCATGCATTTGTGTGGTAAGTTTGTTAAGCGTAATAATAACTACAAGGTAGTAGAAAAGGGAAACAAACTTGTTTTAATAAAACCGTGCCAAACAGCTAATATTGAACGTTCTCAAAATTCCACGAAACTTGACCGATACGTTTGTCTTGACACTTGCATTTGTGTCATAAAATTTACTGAGCGTAATAATAACTACAAGTTAGTAGAAAAGGGAAACTAACATTTTCGAATAAATCCGTGCCAAACAGCTAAATTTTGAACGTTCTCAAAATTCCACGAAACTTGACCCATACGTTGGTCTAGAGACCCATGCATTTGTGTGGTAATTTTGCTAGTAATAATAACTACAAGTTAGTAGAAAAGGGAAACAAACTTGTTCTAATAAAACCGTGCCAAACAGCTAAATTTTGAACGTTCTCAAAATTCCACGAAATTTGACCCAAACGTTGATTTAGACCTATGATTTGTGTCGTCAGTTTGCTAAGCGTAATAAAACTACATATTAGTATAAAAAGAAAACAAACTTGCTTTAATAAAATCGTGTCAAACAACTAAATTTTGAACGTTTTCTCAGAATTCCACGAAACTTGACCCAAACGTTGGTTTAGACCCATGCATTTGTGTGGTATATTTGCTAAGCGTAATAATAAATACAAGTTACTATCAGAGGGAAACAAACTTGCTTTAATAAAAGTGTATAAAACAGCTAAATTTTGAACGTTCTAAGAATTCCACGAAACTTGACCCAAACATAGGTCCATTTTTTGTGTGGTAAATTTGTTAAGCGTAATAATAAGTACAAATTAGTAGAAATGGACACTAACTTGTTTTTATTAAAATCGTGCCAAACATCTAAATTTTGAACGTTTTCAGAATTTCACGAATCATTACCCAAACGTTGGTCTGGACCGATACATTTGAGTGGTAAATTTGCTAAGTGTAACAATAACTACAAATTAGTAGAAAAGCGAAACAGTTTTTAATAAAACCGTTTCAAACAGCTAAATATTGAACGTTCTCAAAATTCCATGAAAGTTGACCTCTACGTTGGTCTAGACCCATGCATTTATGTGGTAGATTTACTAGGCGCAATAATAACTACAAGTTACTATAAAAGGGAAAAAAACCAGCTTTAATTAAAGCGTACAAAACAACTAAATTTTGAACGTTATCAGAATTCAACGAAACTTGACCCAAACGTAGGTCTAGACCCATGCTTTTGTGTGGTAAATTTGCTAAGTATAATAACAACTACAAATTAGTAGAAAAGAAAAACAAACTTGGTATTAAAAAAACCGTGCCAAACAGCTAAATTTGGAACGTTCTCAGAATTCCACGAAATTTGACCCAAACGTAGGACTAGACCCATGCATTTGTTTAGGAAATTTGTAAGCGTAATGATAACTACAAATTAGTATAAACGGAAAAAACTTGCTTTAATAAAATCGTGCAAATCAGCTAAATTTTGAACGTTCTCAGAACTCCACGAAACATGACCCAAACGTTGGTTTAGACCCATGCATTTGTGTGGTAAGTTTGCTAAGCATAATAATAACGACAAGTTAGTAGAAAAGGGAAACAAACTTGCTTTAATTAAAGCGTACAAAACAACTAAATTTTGAACGTTTTCAAAATTCCACGAAACTTGACCCATACGTTGGTCTAGACCCATGCATTTGTCTGGTAAATTTGTTAAGCGTAATAATAACTACAAGTTATTATAAAAGGAAAACAAACTTGCTTTAATAAAAACGTACAAAACAGCTAAATTTTGAACGTTCTCATAATTCAACGAAACTTGACCCAAACATAGGTCTAGACCCATTCTTTTGTGTGGTAAATTTGCTAAGCGTAATAATAATTTCAAATTAGTAGAAAAGAGAAACAAACTTGTTTTTAATAAAACTGCGCCAAATAACTAAATTTCGAAAGTTCTCTGAATTCCACGAAACTTGAGCCAAACGTTGGTCTAGACCAATGCATTTGTGTGGTAAATTTGCTGTGTGTAATAATAACTACAAATTAGTATAAAAGGAAAACAAACTTGTTTTTAATAAAACCGTGCCAAACATCTAAATTTTGAACGTTCTCAAAATTGCACGAAATTTGACCCAAACGTTGGTTTAGACCCACTATTTGTGTCCTAAATTTGCTAAGCGTAATAATAACTACAAATTAGTATAAAATATAAACAAACTTGCTTAAATAAAATCGTGCCAAACAGTTAAATTTTGAACATTCTCAAAATTCCAGGAAACTTGACCCAGAGGTTGGTTTAGACCCATGCATTTGTGTGGTATATTTGCTAAGTGTAATAATAAATACAAGATACTATAAGAGGGAAACAAACTTGCTTTAATAAAAGCGTATAAAACAGCTAAATTTTGATCGTTCTCAGAATTCCACGAAACTTGACCCAAACGTAGGTCCATTTTTTGTGTGGTAAATTTGCTAAGCGTAATAATAACTACAAATTAGTAGAAATGGAAACTAACTTGTTTTTATTAAAATCGTGCCAAACATCAAAATTTTGAACGTTTTCAGAATTCCATGAAACATTACCCAAACGTTGGTCTGGACCGATACATTTGTGGGGTAAATTTGCTAAGTGTAACAATAACTACAAATTAGTAGAAAAGCGAAACAGACCTGTTTTTAATAAAACCGTGCCAAACAGCTAAATTTTGAACATTCTCAAAATTCCACGAAACATTACCCAAACGTTGGTCTGGACCCATGCATTTGTGTGGTAAATTTACTAGGCGTAATAATAACTACAAGTTACTATAAAAGGGAAACAAACTTCCTTTAATTAAAGCGTACAAAACAACTAAATTTTGAACGTTATCAGAATTCAACGAAACTTGACCCAAACGTAGGTCTAGACCCATTTTTTTGTGTGGTAAATTTGCTAAGTGTAATAACAACTACAAATTAGTAGAAAATGAAAACAAACTTGGTTTTAAAAAAATCGTGCCAAACAGCTAAATTTTGAACGTTCTCAGAATTCTGCGAAACTTGACCCAAACGTAGGACTAGACCCATGCATCTGTTTAGGAAATTTGTAAGCGTAATGATAACTACAAATTAGTATAAACGGAAAACAAACTTGCATTAATAAAACCGTGCAAAGCAGCTAAATTTTGAACGTTCTCAGAACTCCACGAAACATGACCCGAACGTTGGTTTAGACCCATGCATTTGTGTGGTAAGTTTGCTAAGCGTAATAATAACTACAAGTTAGTAGAAAAGGGAAACAAACTTATTCTAACAGAACCGTGCCAAATAGCTAAATTTGAACGTTCTCAAAATTCCACGAAACTTGACCTGACCCCTACGTTGGTCTATACCCATGCATTTGTGTGGTAAATTTTCTAGGCGTAATAATAACTACAAGTTACTATAAAAGGGAAACAAACTTGCTTTAATTAAAGCGTACAAAACAACTAAATTTTGAACGTTATCAGAATTCAACGAAACATAACCCAAATGTAGGTCTAGACCCATTCTTTTGTGTGGTAAATTTGCTAAGTGTAATAACGACTACAAAATAGTAGAAAAGGAAAATAAACTTGGTTTCAATAAAACCGTGCCAAACAGCTAAATTTTGAAC
>NW_011628065.1:127857-133372 GCF_000512975.1 Sesamum indicum | reverse complement strand
AAACGTTGATTTAGACCTATGATTTGTGTCGTCAGTTTGCTAAGCGTAATAAAACTACATATTAGTATAAAAAGAAAACAAACTTGCTTTAATAAAATCGTGTCAAACAACTAAATTTTGAACGTTTTCTCCGAATTCCACGAAACTTGACCCAAACGTTGGTTTAGACCCATGCATTTGTGTGGTATATTTGCTAAGCGTAATAATAAATACAAGCTACTATCAGAGGGAAACAAACTTGCTTTAATAAAAACGTATAAAACAGCTAAATTTTGAACGTTCTAAGAATTCCACGAAACTTGACCCAAACATAGGTCCATTTTTTGTGTGGTAAATTTGTTAAGCGTAATAATAAGTACAAATTAGTAGAAATGGACACTAACTTGTTTTTATTAAAATCGTGCCAAACATCTAAATTATGAACGTTTACAGAATTTCACGAATCATTACCCAAACGTTGGTCTGGACCGATACATTTGAGTGGTAAATTTGCTAAGTGTAACAATAACTACAAATTAGTAGAAAAGCGAAACAGACTTGTTTTTAATAAAACCGTTTCAAACAGCTAAATATTGAACGTTCTCAAAATTCCACGAAAGTTGACCTCTACGTTGGTCTAGACCCATGCATTTATGTGGTAAATTTACTAGGCGTAATAATAACTACAAGTTACTATAAAAGGGAAAAAAACCTGCTTTAATTAAAGCGTACAAAACAACTAAATTTTGAACGTTATCAGAATTCAACGAAACTTGACCCAAACGTAGGTCTAGACCCATTCTTTTGTGTGGTAAATTTGCTAAGTATAATAACAACTACAAATTAGTAGAAAAGAAAAACAAACTTGGTATTAAAAAAACCGGGCCAAACAGCTAAATTTGGAACGTTCTCAGAATTCCACGAAATTTGACCCAAACGTAGGACTAGACCCATGCATTTGTTTAGGAAATTTGTAAGCGTAATGATAACTACAAATTAGTATAAACGGAAAAAACTTGCTTTAATAAAATCGTGCAAATCAGCTAAATTTTGAACGTTCTCAGAACTCCACGAAACATGACCCAAACGTTGGTTTAGACCCATGCATTTGTGTGGTAAGTTTGCTAAGCATAATAATAACGACAAGTTAGTAGAAAAGGGAAACAAACTTGCTTTAATTAAAGCGTACAAAACAACTAAATTTTGAACGTTCTCAAAATTTCACGATACTTGACCCATACGTTGGTCTAGACCCATGCATTTGTGTGGTAAATTTTTTAAGCGTAATAATATCTACAAGTTATTATAAAAGGAAAACAAACTTGCTTTAATAAAAACGTACAAAACAGCTAAATTTTGAACGTTCTCATAATTCAACGAAACTTGACCCAAACGTAGGTCTAGACCCATTCTTTTGTGTGGTAAATTTTCTAAGCGTAATAATAATTACAAATTAGTAGAAAAGAGAAACAAACTTGTTTTTAATAAAACTGCGCCAAATAACTCAATTTCGAAAGTTCTCAGAATTCCACGAAACTTGAGCCAAACGTTGGTCTAGATCAATGCATTTGTGTGGTAAATTTGCTATGTGTAATAATAACTACAAATTAGTATAAAAGGGAAACAAACTTGTTTTTAATAAAACCGTGCAAAACAGCTAAATTTTGAACGTTCTCAAAATTCCACGAAATTTGACCTAAACGTTGGTTTAGACCCATGATTTGTGTCCTAAGTTTGCTAAGCACAATAATAACTACAAATTAGTATAAAAAGTAAACAAACTGACTTAAATAAAATCGTGCGAAACAGTTAAATTTTGAACGTTCTCAAAATTCCACAAAACTTGACCCAAAGGTTGGTTTAGACCCATGCATTTGTGTGGTATATTTGCTAAGTGTAATAATAAATACAAGATACTATAAGAGGGAAACAAACTTGCTTTAATAAAAGCGTATCAAACAGATAAATTTTGATCGTTCTCAGAATTCCACGAAACTTGACCCAAATGTAGGTTCATTTTTTGTGTGGTAAATTTGCTAAACGTAATAATAACTACAAATTAGTAGAAATGGAATCTAACTTGTTTTTATTAAAACTGTGCCAAACATCAAAATTTTGAATGTTTTCAGAATTCCACGAAACCTTACCCAAACGTTGGTCTGGACCGATACATTTGTGTGGTAAATTTGCTAAGTGTAACAATAACTACAAATTCATTTGTGTGGTAAATTTGCTAAGTGTAACAATAACTACAAATTAGTAGAAAAGCGAAACAGAGCTGTTTTCAATAAATCCGTGTCAAACAGCTAAATTTTGAACATTCTCAAAATTCCATGAAACTTGACCCCTACGTTGGTCTAGACCCATGCATTTGTGTGGTAAATTTACTAGGCGTAATAATAACTACAAGTTAATATAAAAGGGAAACAAACTTACTTTAATTAAAGCGTACAAAACAACTAAATTTTGAACGTTATCAAAATTCAACGAAACTTGACCCAAACGTAGGTCTAGACCCATTCTTTTGTGTGGTAAATTTGCTAAGTGTAATAACAACTACAAATTAGTAGAAAATGAAAACAAACTTGGTTTTAAAAAAATCATGCCAAAAAGCTAAATTTTGAACGTTCTCAAAATTCTGCGAAACTTGACCCAAACGTAGGACTAGACCCATGCATCTGTTTAGGAAATTTGTAAGCGTAATGATAACTACAAATTAGTATAAACGGAAAACAAACTTGCTTTAATAAAATCGTGCAAAGCAGCTAAATTTTGAACGTTCTCAGAAGTCCACGAACATGACCCAAACGTTGGTTTAGACCCATGCATTTGTGTGGTAAGTTTGCTAAGCGTAATAATAACTACAAGTTAGTAGAAAAGGGAAACAAACTTGTTTTAACAGAACCGTGCCAAATAGCTAACTTTTGAACATTCTGAAAATTCTACGAAACTTGACCCATACGTTGGTCAAGACCAATGCATTTGTGTGGTAAATTTGCTAAGCATAATAATAACGACAAGTTAGTTGAAAAGGGAAACAAACTTGTTCTAACAAAACCGTTCCAAACAGCTAAATTTTGAACGTTCTCAAAATTCCACGAAACTTGACCCATACGTTGGTCTAGACCCATGCATTTGTGTGGTAAATTTGTTAAGCGTAATAATAACTACAAGTTATTATAAAAGGAAAACAAACTTGCTTTAATAAAACCGTACAAAACAGCTAAATTTTGAACGTTCTCATAATTCAACGAAACTTGACCCAAACGTAGGTCTAGACCCATTCTTTTGTGTGGTAAATTTGCTAAGCGTAATAATAATTACAAATTAGTAGAAAAGAGAAACAAACTTGTTTTTAATAAAACTGCGCCAAATAACTCAATTTCGAAAGTTCTCAGAATTCCACGAAACTTGAGCCAAACGTTGGTCTAGACCAATGCATTTGTGTGGTAAATTTGCTATGTGTAATAATAACTATAAATTAGTATAAAAGGGAAACAAACTTATTTTTAATAAAACCGTGCCAAACAGCTAAATTTTGAACGTTCTCAAAATTCCACGAAATTTGACCCAAACGTTGGTTTAGACCCATGATTTGTGTCCTAAGTTTGCTAAGCGCAATAATAACTACAAATTAGTATAAAAAGTAAACAAACTTGCTTAAATAAAATCGTGCCAAACAGTTAAATTTTGAACGTTCTCAAAATTCCACAAAACTTGACCCAAAGGTTGGTTTAGACCCATGCATTTGTGTTGTATATTTGCTAAGTGTAATAATAAATACAAGATACTATAAGAGGGAAACAAACTTGCTTTAATAAAAGCGTATAAAACAGCTAAATTTTGATCGTTCTCAGAATTCCACGAAACTTGACCCAAACGTAGGTCCATTTTTTGTGTGCTAAATTTGCTAAGCGTAATAATAACTACAAATTAGTAGAAATGGAAACTAACTTGTTTTTATTAAAATCGTGCCACCATCAAAATTTTGAACGTTTTCAGAATTCCACGAAACCTTACCCAAACGTTGGTTTGGACCGATACATTTGTGTGGTAAATTTGCTAAGTGTAACAATAACTACAAATTAGTAGAAAAGCGAAACAGAGCTGTTTTTAATAAAACCGTGTCAAACAGCTAAATTTTGAACATTCTCAAAATTCCACGAAACTTGACACCTACGTTGGTCTAGACCCATGCATTTGTGTGGTAAATTTTCTATGCGTAATAATAACAACAAGTTACTATAAAAGGGAAACAAACTTGCTTTAATTAAAGCGTACAAATTAACTAAATTTTGAACGTTATCAGAATTCAACGAAACTTGACCCAAACGTAGGTCTAGACCCATTCTTTTGTGTGGTAAATTTGCTAAGTTTAATAACAACTACAAATTAGTAGAAAATGAAAACAAACTTGGTTTTAAAAAAATCATGCCAAACAGCTAAATTTTGAACGTTCTCAGAATTCTGCGAAACTTGACCCAAACGTAGGACTAGACCCATACATCTGTTTAGGAAATTTGTAAGCGTAATGATAACTACAAATTTGTATAAACGGAAAACAAACTTGCTTTAATAAAATCGTGCAAAGCAGCTAAATTTTGAACGTTCTCAGAAGTCCACGAAACTTGACCCAAACGTTGGTTTAGACCCATGTATTTGTGTTGTAAGTTTGCTAAGCGTAATAATAACTACAAGTTAGTAGAAAAGGGAAACAAACTTATTCTAACAGAACCGTGCCAAATAGCTAAATTTTGAACGTTTTCAAAATTCCACAAAACTTGACCCATAAGTTGGTCAAGACCCATGGATTTGTGTGGTAAATTTGCCAAACGTAATAATAATGATAAATTAGTAGAAAAGGGAAACAAACTTGTTCTAATAAAACCGTGCCAAACAGCTAAATTTTGAACATTCTCAAAATTCCACGAAACTTGTTTTTTTTTTTTTTTGGATAAATGTAAATTTCATAAATAAACACTAATAATACAGTACAACATGTGATCATCAAATGTTTTCTTCCTCAACCCAAGGAATGCGCCATAATCTATACAATGCTCGTGTACTGACTGATGAAGCTAAATTACTGCTAATTATGCTCTGCCTGATATCATCAGTGATCAGGATACTCAGTGTCGCCGGTGTCCTCTCAGTATGTTCAAATTTCCTCAAGTTCCTCTCCCTCCATATGTGGTAGACACACGCTGCAAGTAGCGTACGGTAAGCCAAATTTCCTCAAGTTCCTCTCCCTCCATATGTGGTAGACACACGCTGCAAGTAGCGTACGGTAAGCAATAATAACAATGTATTTTCCTCTCCATTTTCTCCTCGCCACTGAATATCTGTAGCCCAATCCCTGTTGGGCCAGTGAAATCTAATCTGTCTGCGTATCTCAATAATGCATTGACGACTAAATCTGCATCGGAAAAATAAGTGTGAATGGGTTTCCGTAGCTCCCTCATCACAAAAGATGCATGCTGCTAGGTGAGAAAGCCAGGGTTTATCCGTGGTGGGTAGTTTGCCAAGGATTGCGAGC
>NW_011628065.1:110392-127839 GCF_000512975.1 Sesamum indicum | reverse complement strand
GGGATCTTCAAAGAGCCCGATAGTAGTGAATACCAACCTACTTTTGGCTCAGGGGGGTCAAATAATCGGTAGAGAGCCTGAGTAGTAGGTTGCCCTCCATCAAATTTCCATACAACCCGATCCTCACCTCCAAAGATATCGGCAGATTATGTGTGATCTCCAAGCATTCAAAGTCCGTGATGGAAGGCCAATTCCACACTTCTGTTGAAATCACCAAACTGAGTTTTGCTGAAACTTCAAGACCAAGATGGTGTGGTCCTCGAGGGAATCGCTCGATAAGTGGGCCTAAGTGATGCCACGGATCCTGCCAAACATAAAAACTCCCTCCAGTGCCTATCTGGTAGTCCACTATAGATCGAAGAAAAGGACGAAGTCTGAGTATTTTCCGCCATCCCCAAGATCCACCTTGTTCTCGGACCATCCAAATCGATGTGTCCCTTAACCGGCCCTGGTAAAGCCACATAACCCAGATGGATGTCCTGTCACACCGGATGACATCACATAATTTTTTGCTCATTAATGCGCGATTCAAGGTAGAAATGTCCTTGAATCTAAGTCCTCCTTCATCCGCCGGTCGACACACATCTTTCCAGGCTACCTTGGCGTAGCCACTAGATATCGTACCCTTCCATAGGAAAGTCCTCAGTCTTTTCTCAATTTCGTTGAAAACTTTCTTAGGTAATATGAACGCAGATGCCCAATATAAGCTCAATGTCGAAAGCACAGATTTGATGATTTGTACCCGGCCCGCATAAGATAGTGAAATCCCTTCCCATCTAGTGATACATGCATCAATTTTTGAAATAAGTGGTTGACAGTCAGGGATAGACAGTCTAGAAGAGATTAAGGGAAGACCCAAATACTTCATTGGAAGGTGCCCCTCTTGGAATTCCAAAATCTCCAACATCTGGTCCTTTACTTCTTGAGCCGAATAGGATATAATTAAGTGGATTTTTTGAACGTTAAGCCGAAGACCCGAAAACTCCAAAAATCGATCCAATCCTTCCTTGGAAACTCTGATGGAATCACAGTCAGCTCTGCCGAATAGGAGAAGGTCGTCTGCAAATCCCAATTGGAAGACCTTGGAATTTTCACACTTCCAGTGGTAGGTGAATCGCATGTCCTGCTCAATTTGTTGCAGGAATCCAAGATGTAAAGCTTCCATAATAAGAACAAACAAATAAGAAGATAGGGGGTCTCCCTTTCGTAGTCCTCTCGCTCCCGTAAAGAATCCATGAGGTTTTCCATTGAGCCCGATCGAGAAAGATGTTGTCGAGACACACTCCTCGATCCACCTAGTGAACATAGGTGGGAATCCGAATAACTGCAGCACTATTATTAGGAAGTCCCACTCCACCGTGCTATAAGCCTTCCTGATATCCACTTTAAGCGCGCATCTAGGGGGTAGGCGCATCTGGTTATAATCCGAGAATAGTTCCTGGGCTAACATAAAGTTGTCCCCAATGCTTCTTCCCAGAATAAAAGCTGTCTGACAGGGGCTAATAATCTTGTCCAGCAGTACACTAATTCTTTGGACAAGTAGTTTCGCAATGATCTTGTATAAAACATTGTACCAAGAGATCGGTCTAAAATCATATAGGAGTGCGTACCTTTGGGATCAGAGCCAAAATTGTGGAGTTGATTTGCTTTAAAAGTTTTCCAATAGAAAAGAAATCCAAAACCGCTCTCGTAACTTCTTTCCCCACCACAGGCCAAGCAGCCTTGAAAAACCCAAATGAGTACCCATCTGGTCCCGACAGCTTGTCTTCTGCGATATCAAACACTCCTTGTTTCACATCATCCGGCGTGAATGGAAGGGTTAACTGGCTAGCTTCCTCATCAGTAATATAGTGCCTTGCCCATGGTCTAAGGTAACATATATCCACTATCGACCGTCATCTGATACCTCCTAGGAGAGTCTGATAGTATGAGACAAACTCAAGAATGATCTCCCCTTGGTCTGTGTGAGTGGTACCATTCTCATCGTTGATTTGCAAGATCCTCCTCATAACTCTTCTCTGAGCGATCTTGCGAAAGAAAACTCGAGAGCATTGATCTCCATCTTTCATCCACTGCATCCTGGCTCTCTGTTGTAGCATACTTTGTTCGAGCTTTGCAGCTTTTGCATATACAATCCGACAACAGTGTTCCAAGCATAAGTAGAATTCATTTCGTTTGTCTGAGCTCAGCAATAGTTGTGCCTCTTCTAGAAATCCCTTGGCTAATTGAACATTCAATGTCAAGTCTCCCTTTTTTCTCCTCTGTAATCGAAAAACCTGTTTGAGGGCCTTCAATTTACGTGTCACCGCATACATAGGTACGCCAACCACCTCATGTTGCCATATATTCTGCACATTGGGGATAAACTCAGGAGATAGTGCTAGGAAGTTATCAAATTGAAACATACCTCCACTGTGTTGTTGTACATCCCCATTTAAAACTAACGGTGAATGGTCAGATGTCCGTGGTGGAAGGCTATGATAAGACGAGGTAGGAAATCTCGCTAAGCATCGATTGTGAATAAGAATTCGATCCAATCGCTTCCATAAACTCCGTGTGGTCGTACTGCAATTATGTCATGTATACCATTCACCTTGCATAGGTAATGGTATTAATCCAGCCTCTTGGATACCAACATTAAATTCTTCCATTGCAACCCTTATGTCACCAGAAATGCCACACACCTCATCCATATCGCATACTGCATTGAAGTCCCCTCCCACCAGCTACGGGATGTCTGAGCACTGCTGTGCCAGTGTCCCCAATGCAGTCCAAAGAGCTCGCCTGTCTACCACCTCAAAAGCACCATAGACAACAGTGATAAAGAAAGGTTCATTGACAGTTCTACTAGTGACTTGACAGTGCAGAAACTGTTCTCCCATGTCAAGAATATGAACATCAACAAAATTCTCATCCCAAACCAACCAAATATGGTTTCCAATAGGATTGTATTCAACATACCATTTCCATTTTGGTAGTAGAAATGATTGAATATGCATAATGTTATTTAATCGAACTCGAGTTTCAAGAATGCCCAAGAAATGTAACCTGTATTCTAAGACAAGGTCCTTAATAGCAAGCTCATGGTCTCGTTTATTCAGCCCACAGATATTCCACATAGCAATATTCAACATGGGTCGCCAGATACGAGGCTGCATATGTTAGGACCCCTAGTAGACTTATCTGCTTCATCAATATAACTCAAAGCATCAAAGGAATAATAAATAACTATGGTTTTACCTCTATGATCTTGTTTGGACGTTTTTCGTTTAGCATGCATGTAAATTCTGCACTTCCACTGCCTCACATTCTGGGTTCGGAGTCTTACGTTCTTTATCAGTTAGTGGAGGTGGTGGCACAATAGGTTTTGGCACATACACAGCAACCGGTGGTTTCATCTGTTTGTGAGGTTTGTTCAATGTACACTCCTTATCCATGTGTCCTAGGGTCATACAGGTTGTGCATTTCAAGGGAAGCCATTCATATTCCACATCTATTCTGCAAGGTGTCTCTCCTCCATTTTCATCCGGTGTCATGATAATAATTTGTTTAGCCATCTTCTGGGTAACATCAATCATCACACATATACGAGCAAAATCCAGTCTCGTACATGCTCTAGTGATCGCGTCTGGGTAAAGTGGTTTGCCCACTCCACTTGCAACAGTGCTCAAACCTTCCGTCGTTCAGAATTCCATCGGAAGGTGCCTTAATTTGATACATACAGGTACTTGTATATGCTTTAATTTTCTCATAGCCATGCCCGGTTCCCACTTTTGACGTACAATCGGCTGCCCTTGATACAACCACGGACCCCCTTCAATTATTTCCTCCATATCTATAACAGTTTTGAACTGAAAGAAGAAGAAGCCATTCGATGTCGCTGTTACCTCACGAAGTGTTGGCCAGATGGAGTGAGTAAATTCCTTTAAATGGTGATAGTATGGTCGTTTTTCCAAAAAATAACCAACTGCTGTAGTTTTCCAATGTTGAGATCCATTACGTATCGTGTCCAATGATGGACGAACAATTATCTCCCCGTTTTGTACTGTAGGCACCACATATGAGAGTGTCTTGCGTGTAGAATTATTGAAATCCCGAGCTATTTTGTCATCTATATCGAATTCGAGCATGCATGTAGTGGGATATTTCTAATAAATAATCCCGTAGGTGCTCGAGCCATTTTTTAAGTCAACGGTTGCTCACGTGTCATATCATCACTTGCGTTTCTGGACAAATCAGCAGATGACGTCATGCTGATGTCAGCATCAAGGGGATTGCTGATGTCAGCATATGAGTTATGCTTCATGAGTGCCACATCACCCGCCTTGTCGTGTACCACATCAGAAATGACTAACGAATCAAACCCTTCCACCTCAGCATTCACTACAGTCACCAAGTCATCGTTGTCCACATCAGCAACAGACGCCGGCTGATTGATATCCGCGGGAAAAACTCCTGCAGCAGTGTTTTTCGCTGGATTGTTAGTAGACAACATTTTTAACGATTGGCAACCAGATTCCGTCGTCCTCTTTCGCGTTTCCGGCCTCTGAATATTGCGAATAGCTTTTCGCAGCACTTTGACCAGTGGTGGTTCGTTGTTGGGGTTTAGATCTGGAAAACGCCGGCGAGACGTTTACCCTCCTACCCGTGCATCCCATCGTTGTTTCAAGTCCAGCAACGCCTCTTTTGATTTCTCATCTCCGTCATCGACAACTGCTGTTGCTAATTGTAGGAATTCAGCCATTGGGAATTCTTTTCCTTCGCATCCGCCATGGGAGGTATTCAATGGAGCTTCGCGAAACCCTAAATTCTGGCGGCGCATCGGATCTCTTTCATCTTCAACAAAGTTTGAGTTTTGAGACATAGGAATGTCATTTCCACTCCTTGGGACCAATTCACATTCGTCTGCCATGGCCAGATCCTCAAGAATCGCTTCATCTTCCTCGGCCGCATTATTTGCAGAAAACCCTAATATTTGTGGCGCTGTAATAACTGTCGTTTCAATAGCCAAGGATGCATGTTTTGCCGTCTTCAGGTCATCCCAAACCTCTGTAACATCTGGTTCATCATCTCCGTTCATCAGCTCGCTGTTCATTACAGGAGACGTTTCAACTTCTATTGTTGTCTTTTCGGATTCTGCCAAAAAATTCCGCTGCCCATCGCGAAACAGCGGCTGGTCGGTCTGAAAATCATCATGGCCATCCTCATCATCACATCCTTCCTTCTCGTCGGCGTTCTCGTCGCCGGTCGGTTCTCCTCCATCATCACCGGTCAATATTTTTGTGGCTAGGGTTTTAGTGTGTGAAGGTGAATGTGTGCTAGTGTGTGAGAGAGAAAAGAGAGAGAATTGAGAGTCCATTTTTTTTTTACCCATGCGTTGGTCTAGACCCATGCATTTGTGTGGTAAATTTGCTAAGCGTAATAATAACTACAAGTTATTATAAAAGGAAAACAAACTTGGTTTAATAAAAACATACGAAACAACTAAATTTTGAACGTTTTCATAATTCAGCAAAACTTGACCCAAACGTAGGTCTAGACCCATTCTTTTGTGTGGTAAATTTGCTAAGCTTAATAATAATTACAAATTAGTAGAAAAGGGAAACAAACTTGATTTAATAAAACCGTGCCAAACATCTAAAGTTCGAACGTTCTCAGAATTCCACGAAACTTGACCCAAACGTAGGACTAGACCCATGCATTTGTTTAGGAAATTTGTAAGCGTAATGATAACTATAAATTAGTATAAACGGAAAACAAACTTGCTTTAATAAAACCGTGCAAAACAGCTAAATTTTGAACGTTCTCAGAATTCCACGAAATTTGACCCAAATGTTGGTTTAGACACATGCATTTGTGTGGTAAGTTTGCAACCGTAATAATAACAACAAGTTAGAAGAAAAGGGAAACAAACTAGTTTTAATAAAACCATGCCAAATAGCTAAATTTTGAACATTCTCAAAATTCCAGGAAACTTGACCGATACGTTGGTCTAGACCCATGCATTTGTGTGGTAAATTTGCTAAGCGTAATAATAACTACAAGTTAGTTGAAAAGGGAAACAAATTTGTTCTAATAAACCGTGTCAAACAGTTAAATTTTGAACGTTCTCAAAATTCCACGAAACTTGACCCATACATTGGTCTAGACCCATGCATTTGTGTGGTAAATTTGCTAAGCGTAATAATAACAACAAGGTATTATAAAAGGAAAACAAACTTGCTTTAATAAAAGCGTACAAAACAGCTAAATTTTGAATGTTCTCAGAATTCAACGAAACTTCACCCAAACGTAGGTCTAGACCCATTCTTTTGTGTGGTAAATTTGCTAAGCGTAATAATAATTACAAATTAGTAGAAAAGGGAAACAAACTTGTTTTTAATAAAATCGTGCCAAGCAACTAAATTTTGAATGTTCTCAGAATTCCACGAAATTGGAGCCAAACGTTGGTCTAGACCTATGCATTTGTGTGGTAAATTTGTTAAGGGTAATAATAACTACAAATTAGTTGAAAAGGGAAACAAACTTGTTTATAATAAAACCATGCCAAACAGTTAAATTTTTAACGTTCTCAGATTCCATGAAACCTGACCGAAGCGTAGGTCTAGACCCATGCATTTGTATGGTAAATTTGCGAAGCGTAATAATAACTAAAAGTTAGTATAAATGGGAAACGAACTTGATTTAATAAAACTGTGCCAAACAGCTATATTTTGAATGTTCTGAGAATGCCACGAAACTTGACCCAAACATTGGACTAGACCCATGCATTTCTGTGGGAAATTTGCTAAGCGTAATAATAACTACAAGTTAGTATAAATGGAAAACAAAATTGCTTTATCAAAACCGTGCAAAACAGCTAAATTTTGAATGTTATCAGAATTCCACGAAATTTAACTCAACGGTGGTTTAGATCCATGCATTTGTGTGGTAAGTTTGTTAAGCGTAATAATAACTAAAAGTTAATATAAAAGGGAAACAAACGTGATTTAATAAAACCGTGCCGAACAGCTAAAGTTTGAACATTTTCAGAATTCCACTGAGTTTGACCCAATCGTTGGTTTAGACCCATGCTTCTTTGTGGTAAATTTGTTAAGAGCAATAATAACAACAAATTAGTATAAAACGGAAACAAACTTGCTTTAATAATACCGTGCCAAATAGCTAAATTTTCAACGTTCTCAGAATTTCACGAAACTTGACCCATTTGTGTGGTAATTTGCTAAGTGTAAAAACAACTACAAGTTAGTAGAAAAGGGAAACAAACTTATTTTAATAAAACCGTGACAAACAGCTAAATTTTGAACGTTCTCAAAATTCCATGAAACTTGATCCATACGTTACTCTAGACCCATGCATTTGTATGGTAAATTTACTAAGCGTAATAATAACTAAAAGTTAGTATAAATGGGAAACGAACTTGATTTAATAAAACTGTGCCAAACAGCTATATTTTGAATGTTCTGAGAATGCCACAAAACTTGACCCAAACATTGGACTAGACCCATGCATTTCTGTGGGAAATTTGCTAAAAATAATAATAACTACAAATTAGTAGAAAAGGGAAACAAACTTATTTTTAATAAAATCTTGCCAAACAGCTAAATTTTGAACGTTCTTAAAATTCCACGAAACTTGACCCAAACGTTGGTCTAGACCCATGCATTTGTGTGGTAAATTTGGCAAGTGTAATAATAACTACAAATTAGTGCAAAACGTATACAAACTTGTTTTTAATAAAACCGTGCCGAAATGCTAAATTATGAACGTTGTCAAAATTCCACGAAACTTGACCCAAACGTAGGACTAAACCATGCATATGTGTAGGAAATAAGCTTAATGATAACTACAAGTTATTATAAATGAAAAACAAACTTGCTTTAATAAAACCGTGCAAAACAACTAAATTTTGAACGTTCTCAGAATTCGACGAAATTTGACCCAAACGTTGGTTTAGACCCATGCATTTGTGTGGTAAATTTGCTAAACGTAATAATAACTACAAGTTAGTAGAAAAGGGAAACAAACTTGTTTTAATAAAACCATACCAAACAGCTAAATTTCGAACGATCTCATAATTCCACGAAACTTGACCCGAACGTTGGTTTAGACCCATGCATTTGTGCGGTGAATATGCTAAGCGTAATAATGGCTACAAATTAGTAGAAAAGGATATTAAACTTATTTTAATACAACCGTGCCAAACAGCTAAATTTTGAACGTTCTCAAAATTCGACAAAACTTGACCCAAATGTTGGTCTAGACCCATGCATTTATGTGGTAAATTTGTTAAGTGTAATAATAACTACAAATTAGTAGAAAAGGGAAACAAACTTCTTTTTAATAAAATCATGTAAAAATTCTAAATTTTGAACGTTCTCAGAATTCCATGAAACCTGACCTAATCGTTGGTCTAAACCTATGCATTTGTGTGGTAAATTTGCTAAGCGTAATAAAAACAAAAAGTTAGTATAAATGGGAAACAAACTTGATTTAACAAAACCATGCTAAATAGCTAAATTTTAAACATTCTCAGAATTCCACGAAACTTGACCCAAACGTAGGACTAGACCCATGCATATGTGTAGGAAATTCGCTAAGCATAATGATAGCTACAAGTTAGTATAAATTAAAAACAAACTTGCTTTAATAAAACCGTGTAAAACAACTAAATTTTGAACGTTCTCAGAATTCCACGAAACCTGAACCAAACGTTGGTTTAGACCTATGCATTTGTGTGGTAAATTTGCTAAACGTAATATTACTACAAGTTAGTTGAAAACGGAAACTAACTTGTTTTAATAAAACCGTACCAAAGATCTAAATTTCGAACGTTCTCACAATTCCACGAAACTTGACCCATACGTTGGTCTAGACCAATCCATTTGTGTGATAAATTTGCTAAGCATAATAATAACTACAAATTAGTATAAAAGAGAAACAAAGTTGCTCTAATAAAACCATGACAAACAGCTAAATTTTGAACGATCTTATAATAGTATGAAACTTGACCCAAACGTTGGTTTAGACCCATGGATTTGTGCGGTAAATATGCTAAGCGTAATAATTGCTACAATTTAGTAGAAAATGAAAATAAACTTGTTTTAATACAACGTGCCAAACAGCTAAATTTTGAACGTTCTCAAAATTCCACGAAACATGACCCAAACGTTGGTCTAGACACATGCATTTGTGTGGTAAATTTGTTAAGTGTACTAATAACTACAAATTAGTAGAAAAGGAAAACAAACTTGTTTCTAACAAATTCGTGTCAAAATGATAAATTTTGAACGTTCTCAGTATTCCATGAAACCTGACCCAATCGTAGGTCTAGACCCATGCATTTGTGTGGTAATTTGCTAAGCGTAATAAAACCAAAAAGTTATTATAAATGTGAAGCAAACTTGATTTAATACAACCGTGCCAAACAGCTAAATTTTGAACGTTCTCAAAATTCCACGAAACATGACCCAAACGTTGGTCTAGACACATGCATTTGTGTGGTAAATTTGTTAAGTGTACTAATAACTACAAATTAGTAGAAAAGGAAAACAAACTTGTTTTTAACAAATTCGTGTCAAAATGCTAAATTTTGAACGTTCTCAGAATTCCATGAAACCTGACCCAATCGTAGGTCTAGACCCATGCATTTGTGTGGTAATTTGCTAAGCGTAATAAAACGAAAAAGTTAGTATAAATGTGAAGCAAACTTGATTTAATAAAACCATGCCAAACAGCTAAATTTTGAACGTTTTCAGAATTCCACGAAACTTGATCATTACGTTGGTATAGACCCATGCATTTGTGTGGTAAATTTGTTAAACGAAATAATAACTACAAATTATTATAAAAGTCAAACAAACTTGCTTTAATAAAACCGTGCCAAACAGCTAAAGTTTGAACGTTCTAAGAATTCCACGAAACATGAAACAAACGTTGTGTCTAGACCCATGCATTCGTGGGATAAATTTGTTAAGTGTAATAATAACTACATATCAGTAAAAAAGGGAAACAGACTTGTTTTTAATAAAACCTTGCCAAACAGCTATTTTAAAAGTTCTCAAAATTCCACGAAACTTGGCCCTTATGTTGGTCTAGACCCATGCATTTCTGTGGTAAATTTATTAAGACTAATAATAACTACAAGTTACTGTAAAAGGAAAACAAACTTGTGACGTCCGTAGAATTTTGTACGTAGTTGGAAGACTAATTGATAATTATTAGAAACTTAAATTTAATAGTAAATAAATTATAGATTGAATTTGGGATAAAATAAAACTTGAACGGATTAAATTGATGTTCGTTATAATATTTGGAGGCAAATTAAATTAATTAGAAAATTAGGAAGGGCGTAATGGGTATTTTGAGAAAAGTTTAATCAAATATATAAAATAATAATATTATATATATAAATAATATATTGTAGAATTGATGGGAGAGAGAGAGTGTAGAATGAATGAGGCGGTGGGCCTCTCTTGTCCATATTAATATGCACACATACACTTAATACAAACTCACACACACACATTCATACACACACAGCAGCGCACACACACATTTCGAAAAACAGAGGTATGGATATTGAATTTTAATTTTTATTAATTTATGTAATTATATTATTTAATTACTCCATTTATTAAATATTGACTATATTAAGCGATATACTATTTAATCGGAGTATTTTATGATTTTGGCTATTTAAATTAGTGTCGTATTAAATATCACAATTGCTATAAAAATGATATAGTTGGGTAATTAAAATATTAGATTTGTTAGATTTAATTATTACTATAGCTAATTTACACAATTCCATGGGAATGATTAACCAAATATGTAATTCTATGTATTATTATTTAATTAAATTGTATAGCAACGGTAAATTGACAGAAAATTTATAGAAATACTTCGGAAGTTATATTTTGGAAATATTATGTTATTAGTGAGGGAAAGGAGGTTTCAGTGGTAATATAATTTACGAATGTTATTAAAAATGATAGTTATAAATATATAAGGGGTTTGATTAAGTGAATTCTTATGAATTATTTGGTAAATTAAATATATTGATTATACGTATTATAATTTATTATAGGACGTGACGACAAGGTAGAGGGTTGAGCAGTCCCTCGTAAAATAGAAGCATTTTGGGATATAAGGTAAGTATAGCTAATTGGATTTATATATATATATCTATATGTGTAGTATGTATATATTATATATATTGATTTCTTGGATGCGAACGTGGATTTGGCTTTATATTGTTATACTTGACTTTCGTATATTGATTGTTTATATAATTAGTTGTGGATTATTTGTTAGATTATCATAATATTGGTAAAATTGTTACTATGTAACATGTGATGGTAATGTAGAGATATGGGGGATATGATTATGTGATAATCATATAATTGATTGTTGTGAAATCAAATTGGGAGTTGTTGTTGAGGAAGTGATTACTATAAAGAATAGAATGACGATTGTGAGTTGAAATAGAAGATGATGCTTACCTAGTTGGGAACACAAACAATGGTTTATGAAAATGTGATTGATGATGATATGATTGACAATGAGATGAAAAATATATGATTTAAGCTAGGTACCATGGCGCGTAGGGTACCGGGGTATTCCGGGGTAGTAGGTAATATCCTGTGCTGTTAGCTACACTCTAGGGTGGTGTGGGGGTACCATGTTTGTTGTGATGTCCTGTGCTATATTGCTACACAGCTGGAGTAAAAGAGTGTGGGGATATCACATAACGGGTATCCTGTGTTGTATATGATATGATGATGGCCGGCGAAACTATTGACTGTTGTACTGCAGCTAGAGTAAGTGGGGCCCTTAACTAATAAATGATAACGAATGAATATTATGTCGTGAATTGATTTATAGTTGTGAGTATGTATTGTTGCTTATATCTGATGTTGCTGTATGACGAATGACTATTGTCGGTGTGACTGCATGTACGTGAATCTTTGTCTGTGTATATATATATAAATTGACCAGCTATACTTATTGAGTAGGCAGCTCATTCCTTGCCACGTACTTTTCATGAGATAGGTCACACTGAGTAGCCACATTGGACTTTGAGCGGTGCCGTCGTCTTTATTAGGTGGGTCAGCCGTGACTTCTGAAGCCAAAGTTTTTGATTGTTGGGTTGTAAATATTCTGGTCTTTTATCGGGATTTGTGTTTTAAGTTGTGGTATGATTTTCCTTGAGGTTATGTACATGAGAACATGTAGTGAGGGTAAATATTACTTTTGGTGGTATATATATTCTTTTCTGATATATAATATTTTATTGATAAATTAAAATTTATTTTACGGGTTGAAATAGAATTACTTATAGAATGAGTTTGGATTAAAGTAAGGATGAGATAGTGATAATTAGATGTAGCGAGCAGGGGGTACTACAAAACTTGCTTTAATAAAAGCGTAGAAAACAGCTAAGTTTTGAATGTTTTTAGAATTCAATGAAACTTGACCTAAAGTAGGTCCAGACCCATTCTTTTGTGTGGTAAATTTGCTAAGCTTAATAATAACTGCAAATTAGTAGAAAAGGAAAACAGACTGTTTTTTAATAAAACCGTGCCAAAATGCTAAATATTGAACGTTCTCAGAATTCCTCGAAACCTCACCCAAACGTAGGTCTAGACCCATGCCTTTGTGTTGTAAATTTGCTTAGCGTAATAATACGAAAAAATTAGTATGAATGGGAAACAAACTTGATTTAATAAAACCGTGCCGAACAGTTAAATTTTGAACGTTCTCAAAATTCCACGAAACTTGACCCAAACGTAGGACTAGACCCATGAATTTGTGTAGGAAATTTGCTAAGCGTAATGATAACTACAAGTTAGTATAAATGAAAAAAAAACTTGCTTTATTAAAACAGTGCAAAACAGCTAAATTTTGAACGTTTTCAGAATTCAACGAAACTTGAGCCAAACGTAGGTCTATACCCATTCTTTTGTGTGGTAAATTTGCTAAGCGTAATAATAACTAAAAATTTGTGGAAAGGGGAAATAAACTTGTTTTTAATAGAACCGTGCCAAACAGCTAAATTTTGAACGTTCTCAAAATTTCACGAAACTTGATCCAAATGTTGGTCTCGACCCATGCATTTGTGTGGTAAATTTGCTAAGTGTAATAATAACTACAAATTAGAAGAAAAGGGAAACAAGCTTGTTTTTAATAAAACCGTGCCAAAATGCTAAATTTTGAACGTTCTCAAAATTCCACAAAATCTGACCCAAACATATGTTTAGATCCATGCATTTGTGTGGAAAATCTGCTAAGCGTAATGAAACCAAAAAGTTAGTATAAATGGGAATCGAACTTGATTTAATAAAACCGTGCCAAATAGGTAAATTTTGAACGTTCCCAGAATTCCGAAACTTGACCCAAACGTAGAACCAGACCCACGCATTTGTGTAGGAAATTTGCTAAGCGTAATGATAACTACGAGTTAGTAAAAATGGGAAACAAACTTGCTTTAATAAAACCGTGCAAACAGATAAATTTTGAACGTTCTCAGAGTTCCACGAATGTTGAACCAAAGGTTGGTTTAGACCCATGCGTTAGTGTGGTAAGTTTGCTAAGCGTAATAGTAACTACAAATTAGTATAAAAAATGGAAAACAAACTTGCTTTAATAAAATCGAGCAAAACAGCTAAATTTTGACCATTCTCAGAATTCCACGAAACTGGACCCAATCGTTGGTTTAGACCCATGCATTCGGGTGGTAAATTTGCTAAGCGAAATAATAACTACAAATTAGTATAAAAGAGAAACAAACGTGCTTTAATAAAACCATGCCAAACAACTAATTTTGAACATTCTCATAATTCGACGAAACATGACCCAAACGGTTGTTTAGAACATTCATTTGTGCGGTAAATTTGCTTCGAGTAATAATAGCTACAAGTTAGTAGAAAAGGGAAACAAACTTGTTTTAATAAAACCGTGCCAAACAGCTAAATTTTGAACGTTCTCAAAATTCCACGAAATTTAAGCCATATGTTTGTCTAGTCCCATGCATTTGTATGGTAAAATTGCTAACTGTAATAATAACTACAAGTTACTATAAAAGGGAAACAAACTTGCTTTAATAAAAGCATCGAAAATAGCTAAATTTTAAACGTTCTCAGAATACAACGAAACTTGACCCAAACGTAGGTCTAGAATAATTCTTTTGTGTGGTAAATTTGCTAAGCGTAATAATAACAACAAATTAGTAGAAAAGGGAAATAAACTTTTTTTTAATAAAACCGTGCCAAACAGCTAAATTTGGACGTTCTCAAAATTCAACGAAACTTGACCCAAACGTTGCTCAAGACCCATGCATTTGTGTGGGAAATTTTTTAAGTGTAATAATAACTACAAATTAGTATAAAAGGGAAACAAAGTTGTTTTTAATAAAATCGTGCCAAAATGCTAAATTTTGAACATTCTCAGAATTCCATGAAACCTGACTCAAACGTAGGTCAAGACCCATTCTTTTGTGAGGTAAATTTGCTAAGCGTAATAATAACTACAAATTTGTGGAAAGGAGAAATAAACTTGTTTTAAATAGAACCGTGCCAAACACCTAAATTTTGAACGTTTTCAAAATTTCATGAAACTTGATTCAAATGTTGGTCTAGACCCATGCATTTGTGTGGTAAATTTCCTAAGTGTAATAATAACTACAAATTAGAAGAAAAGGGAAACAAGCTTGTTTTCAATAAAACCGTGCCAAAATGCTAAATTTTGAACGTTCTTAGAATTCCACGAAACCTGACCCAAACGTAGGTTTAGACCCATACATTTGTGTGGTAAATTTGCTAAGCGTAATAATACCAAAAACTTAGTATATATTGCAAATAATCTTGATTTAATAAAACCGTGCCAAACAGCTAAATTTTTAACACTCCCAGAATTCCACGAAACTTGACCCAAATGTAGAACTAGATCCATGCATTTGTGTAGGAAATTTGCTAAGTGTAATGATAAGTACAAGTTAGTAAAAATGGAAAAAAACTTGCTTTAATAAAATCGTGCAAAATAGATAAATTTTGAACGTTTTCAGAGTTCCACGAATCTTGAACCAAAGGTTGGTTTAGACCCATGATTTTGTGTGGTAAGTTTGCTAAGCGTAATAATAACTACAAATTAGTATAAAAGGGAATTAAACTTGCTTCAATAAAACCGTGCAAAACAGCTAAATTTTGAATGTTCTCAGAATTCCACGAAACTTGACCCAAACGTTGGTTTAGACCTATGCATTTGGGTGGTAAATTTGCTAAGTGAAATAATGAACTACAAGTTTCTATGAAAGGGAAATAAACTTGCTTTAGTAAAAACGTCGAAAATAGCTACATTTTGAACGTTCTCAGAGTTGAACGGAACTTGACCCAAACGTAGGTCTAGACCAATTCTTTTATGTGGTAAATTTAATAAGCGTAATAATAACTACAAATTAGTGGAAAAGGGAAACAAACTTATTTTTAATAAAACCATGCCAACAGCTAAATTTGAATGTTCTCAAAATTCAACGAAACTTGTCCCAAACATTGGTCTAGACCCATGCATTTGTGTGGTAAATTTGTTAAGTGTAATAATAACTACAAATTAGTTGAAAAGGGAAACAAAGTTGTTTTTGATAAAATAGTTTCAAAATGCTAAATTTTGAACGTTCTCAGAATTCCATGAAACCTGACCCAAACGTAGGTCTAGAGCCATGCATTTGTGTGCTAAATTAGCTAAGCGTAATAATACCAAAAAGTTAGTGTAAATGGGAAACAAACTTGATTTAATAAAACCGTGTCAAACAGCTAAATTTTGAACGTTCTCCGAATTCCACGAAACTTGATCCATACATTAGTCTAGAACCATGTATTTGTGTGGTAAATTTGCTAAATGAAATAATAACTATAAATTAGTATAAAAGGAAAGGAAACTTGCTTTAATAAAATCGTGTCAAACATCTAAATTTTGAACGTTCTCAGAATTCCATGAAGCATGACCCAAATGTTGTGTCTAGACTCATGCATTTGTGTGATAAATTTGCTAAGTGTAATAACTACAAATTAATAATAACTACAAATTAGTAGAAGAGGGAAACATACTTGTTTTTAACAAAACCTTGCCGAACAGCTATTTTGAAAGTTCTCAAAATTCCTCGAAACTTGACCCATATGTTAGTCTAGACCCATGCATTTGTATGGTAAATTTATTAAGCGTAATAATAACTATAAGTTACTATAAAAGGGAAACAAACTTGCTTTAATAAAAGCGTACAAAACAGCTACATTTTGAACGTTCTCAAAATTCCACAAAGCTTGACCCAAACATTGGTCTAGACCCATGCATTTGTGTGGTAAATTTGGTAAGTGTAATAATAACTACAAATTAGTGGAAAATGTATACAAACTTGTTTTTAATAAAACCATGTCAAAATGCTAAATTATGAATGTTCTCATAATTCCACGAAACCTGACCTAAACGTAGGTCTAGACGCATGCAGTTGTGTGGTAAATTTGCTAAGCGTAACAATACCAAAAAGTTAGTATAAATTGGAAACAAATTTGATTTAACAAAACCGTGCCAAACAGCTAAATTCTGAACGTTCTCAGAATTCCACGAAACTTGAACCAAACGTAGGACTAGACCCATGCATATGTGTAGGAAATTTTTTTTTTTTGGTAAATGTAAATTTTATTAATAAAGAGTAATGGTACAGTACAACATGAGATCATCAAATGGTTTCTCCCTCTACCAAAGGGATACGCCATAATCTATACAATGCTCGTGTACTGACTGACGATGCTAAATCAACGCTAAGAATCCTCTGCCTGACGTCATCGATGATTAGGATACTCAAAGTGGCCGGTGTCCGCTCGGTATGTTCAAATCTCCTCAAGTTCCTCTCCCTCCATATGTGGTAGACACACGATGCAAGTAATGTACGGTAAGCTCCATTGATAATGTGCTTACCTCTCCATTTCTGTGTCGCCCATTCAATATCTGTTGCCCAATCTCTATTGGGCCAGTGAAAGCGAATCCTTCTGCGAATCTCATAAAGGCACTGACGACTAAATCTGCATCGGAAGAATAAATGTGGATGAGATTCCGTAGCTCCCTCATCGCACAATATGCACACCCCTAGGTGAGATAGCCATGGTTTGTCCGTGGTAGGTAGTTTGCCAAGGATTGCGAGCCATAGGATGAACGAATGACGAGGAATCTTCAAGGAGCCCGAAAGTAGTGAAGACCATCCTACTTTCGGCTCAGAGTGATCGAATAATCGATAGAGGGCCTGAGTAGTAGGTTGCCCTTCGTCACATCTCCACACCACCCGATCCTCACCTCCAAAAATAAGCGGTAGGTTATGTGTGATCTCCAAACATTCAAAGTCCGTGATGGTAGGCCATTGCCATTCTCTTGCTGAAATCACCGACCTGAGTTTTGCT